>NW_024099038.1:0-8175 GCF_016545835.1 Crotalus tigris
TTTTCACCTCCGGAGCACAAAAATACCTGACCCCGGCATCAGGAATTTCCTTCCCCGGACACAAACACGGCTCAATTTTTAAAAACTACAAAAAGCACCTTTTTTAAGGATGAAATTTATCCCCGAAGCGTATTCTGACATCTGTTTTTACATTTGGGTGAAAAAAAATTTTTCACCTCCGGAGCACAAAAATACCTGACCCCGGCATCAGGAATTTCCTTCCCCGGACACAAAAATGGCTCAATTTTTAAAAACTACAAAAAGCACTTTTTTTAAGGATGAAATTTAACCCCGAAGCGCATTCTGACGTCTGTTTTTACATTTGGGTGAAAAAAATTTTTTCACCTCCGGAGTACAAAAATACCTGACCCCGGCATCAGGAGTTTCCTTCCCTGGACACAAAAACGGCTCAATTTTTAAAAACTACAAAAAGCAGCATATTTAAGATTGAAATTTAACCCCGAATCGCATTCTGACATGTGTTTTTACATTTGGGTTGAAAAAATTTTCACGCTCCGGAGCACAAAAATACCTGACCCGCATCAGGATTTCCTCCCCGGACACAACAACGGCTTCAATTTTTTAAAAACTACAAAAGCAACCTTTTTTAAGGATGAAATTTATCCCCGAAGCGTATCGCATCTGTTTTTTACATTTGGTGAAAAAAAATTTTTCAACCTCCGGAGCACAACAAATACCTGACCCCGGCATCAGAATTTCCTTCCCCGACACAAAAACGGCTCAATTTTTAAAAACTACAAAAAGCACTTTTTTAAGCATGAAATTTAACCCGAATCCCATTCTGACGTCCGTTTATACATTTGGTTCAAAAAAAAATTTTCACCTCCGGAGCACAAAAATCCCTGACCCCGGCATCAGGAATTTCCTTCCCTGGACATCAAAATGGCTCAATTTTTAAAAACTACAAAAAGCACCATTTTTATGCATGAAATTTAACCCTGAATCCCAATCTGACGTCCGTTTATACATTTGGTGGAAAAAAAAAATTTCACCTCCGGAGCACAAAAATCCCTGATCCGGGCATCAGGAATTTCCTTCCCTCGACACCAAAATGGGTCAGTTTTTCAAACTACAAAAAGCACCATTTTTATGCATGAAATTGAACCCCGAATCCCATTCTGACATCTGTTTTTACATTTGGGTGAAAAAAAATTTTCACCTCCGGAGCACAAAAATACCTGACCCCGGCATCAGGAATTTCCTTCCCCGGACACCAAAACGGCTCAATTTTTAAAAACTACAAAAAGTATCTTTTTTAAGCATGAAATTGAACCCCAAATCCCATTCTGACGTCCGTTTTTACATTTGGGTGAAACAAAAATTTTCACATCCGGAGCACAAAAATACCTGACTCCGGCATCAGGAATTTCATTCCCCGGACACCAAAACGGCTCAGTTTTTAAAAACTACAAAAAGTATCTTTTTTAAGCATGAAATTTAACCCCAAATCCCATTCTGACGTCCGTTTTTACATTTGGGTGAAACAAAAATTTTCACCTCCGGAGCACAAAAATACCTCACCCCGGCATCAGGAATTTCCTTCCGTGGACATCAAATGTCTCAATTTTTAAAAACTACAAAAAGAACCTTTTTTAAGCATGAAATTTATACCTGAATCCCATTCTGACATCCATTTATACATTTGGGTCAAAAAAAATTTTTTTGCCTCCGGAGCACAAAAATCTCTGACCCCGGCATCAGGAATTTCCTTCCCCAGACACCAAAACGGCTCAATTTTTAAAAACTACAAAAGCACCATTTTTAAGCATGAAATTTAACCCCGAATCCCATTCTGACATCTGTTTATACATTTGGGTGAAAAAAAAATTTTCAACTCCGGAGCACAAAAATCCCTGACCCTGGCATCAGGAATTTCCTTCCCCGGACACCAAAACGGCTCAATTTTTAAAAACTACAAAAAGCACCATTTTTAAGCATGAAATTTAACCCCGAATCCCATTCTGACATCTGTTTTTACATTTGGGTGAAAAAAAAATTTTCAACTCCGGAGCACAAAAATCCCTGATCCTGGCATCAGGAATTTCCTTCCCCGGACATCAAACGTTTCAATTTTTAAAAACTACAAAAAGCACCTTTTTTAAGCATTAAATTTAACCCCGAATCCCATTCTGACATCTGTTTTTACATTTGGGTGAAAAAAAATTTTTCACCTCCGGAGCACAAAATCCCTGACCCCGGCATCCGGAATTTCCTTCCCCGGACACCAAAACGGCTCAATTTTTAAAAACTACAAATAGCACCATTTTTAAGCATGAAATTTAACCCCGAATCCCATTCTGACATCTGTTTTTACATTTGGGTGAAAAAAAAAATTTCACCTCCGGAGCACAAAAAACCCTGACCCTGGCATCAGGAATTTCCTTCCCCGGACACCAAAACGGCTCAATTTTTAAAAACTACAAAAAGCACCTTTTTAAAGCATGAAATTTAACCCCAAATCCCATTCTGAGGTCCGTTGTTACATTTGGGTGAAACAAAAATTTTTACCTCCGGAGCACAAAAATACCTGACCCCGGCATCAGGAATTTCCTCCGTGGACACAAATGTCTCAATTTTAAAAACTACAAAAAGACCTTTTTTAAGCATGAATTTATACCTGAATCCATTCTGACATCCATTTAACATTTGGGTCAAAAAAAATTTTTTGCCCCGGAGCCACAAAATCCCGACCCCGGCATCAGGAATTTCCTTCCCGGACACCAAAAAGGCTCAATTTTTAAAAACATACAAAAGCACCATTTTAAGCATGAAATTTAACCCGAAACCATTCTGAAATTGTTTATACATTTGGGTTGTGAAAAAAATAATTTTCACCTGCGGAGCACAAAAATCCCTGACACCGAAATCAGGAATTTCCTTCCATGGACACCAAAATGGCTCACTTTTTAAAAACTACAAAAAGCACCATTTTTAAGCATGAAATTTAACTCCGAATCGCATTCTGACGTCTGTTTTTACATTTGGGTGAAACAAAATTTTCACCTCCGGAGTACAAAAATCCCTGACCCTGGCATCAGGAATTTCCTTCCCCGAACATCAAAACGGCTCAATTTTTAAAAACCAGAAAAAGCACTTTTTTTAAGCATGAAAATTTATCACTGAATCCCATTCTGACATCCGTTTATACATTTGGCGTCAAAAAAAAATTTTTTGCCTCGGAGCACAAAAAAAATCCCTGAACACGGCATCAGGAATTTCCTTCCCGGACACAAACGGCTCAATTTTTAAAAACTATAAAAACGCACCTTTTTTAAGCATGAATTTATCCCTGAATCCAATTTCAGACATCCGTTTATACATTTGGTAAAAAAAAATTTTCACCTCTGGAGCACAAAAATCCCTGACCCCGGCATCAGGAATTTCCTTCCCCGGACACCCAAACGGCTCAATTTAAAAACTACAGAAAGACACCATTTTTAAGAATGAAATTGAACCCGAATCCATTCTGACATCTGTTTTTACATTTGGGTGAAAAAAAATTTTCACCTCCGGAGCACAAAAATACCTGACCCCGGCATCAGGAATTTCCTTCCCCGGACACCAAAACGGCTCAATTTTTAAAAACTACAAAAAGTATCTTTTTTAAGCATGAAATTGAACCCCAAATCCCATTCTGACGTCCGTTTTTACATTTGGGTGAAACAAAAATTTTCACATCCGGAGCACAAAAATACCTGACTCCGGCATCAGGAATTTCATTCCCCGGACACCAAAACGGCTCAGTTTTTAAAAACTACAAAAAGTATCTTTTTTAAGCATGAAATTTAACCCCAAATCCCATTCTGACGTCCGTTTTTACATTTGGGTGAAACAAAAATTTTCACCTCCGGAGCACAAAAATACCTCACCCCGGCATCAGGAATTTCCTTCCGTGGACATCAAATGTCTCAATTTTTAAAAACTACAAAAAGAACCTTTTTTAAGCATGAAATTTATACCTGAATCCCATTCTGACATCCATTTATACATTTGGGTCAAAAAAAAAATTTTTGCCTCCGGAGCACAAAAATCCGTGACCCCGGCATCAGGAATTTCCTTCCCCGGACACCAAAACGGCTCAATTTTTAAAAACTACAAAAAGCACCATTTTTAAGCATGAAATTTAACCCCGAATCCCATTCTGACATCTGTTTATACATTTGGGTGAAAAAAAAATTTTCAACTCCGGAGCACAAAAATCCGTGACCCTGGCATCAGGAATTTCCTTCCCCGGACACCAAAACGGCTCAATTTTTAAAAACTACAAAAAGCACCATTTTTAAGCATGAAATTTAACCCCGAATCCCATTCTGACATCTGTTTTTACATTTGGGTGAAAAAAAAAATTTTCACCTCCGGAGCACAAAAATCCCTGATCCTGGCATCAGGAATTTCCTTCCCCGGACATCAAACGTTTCAATTTTTAAAAACTACAAAAAGCACCTTTTTTAAGCATTAAATTTAACCCCGAATCCCATTCTGACATCCGTTTATACATTTGGGTCCTAAAAATATTTTCACCTACGGAGCACAAAAATCCCTGACCCCGGCATCAGGAATTTCCTTCCACGGACACCAAAACGGCTCAATTTTTAAAAACTACAAAAGAAACTTTTTTAAGCATTAAATTTAACCCCAAATCCCATTCTGACATCTGTTTATACATATGGGTACCAAAAAAATTTTCACCTCCGGAGCAAAAAAATCCCTGACCCCGGCATCAGGAATTTCCTTCCACGGACACCAAAACGGCTCAATTTTTAAAAACTACAAAAAGCACCATTTTTAAGCATGAAATTTAACCGCGAATTGCATTCTGACATATGTTTTTACATTTGGGTGAAAAAAAAATTTTCACCTCCGGAGCACAAAAATACCTGACCCTGGCATCAGGAATTTCCTTCCGTGGACATCAAATGTCTCAATTTTTAAAAACTACAAAAAGAACCTTTTTTAAGCATGAAAGTTAACCCGAATCCCTTATGACATCTGTTTTTAATTTGGGTGAAAAAAAATTTTCACCTCTGGAGCACAAAAATCCCTGACCCCGGCATCATGAATTTCCTTCCCTGGACACCAAAAACGGCTCAATTTTTAAAAACTACAAAAAGCACCTTTTTTAAGCATGAAATTTATCCCTGAATCCCATTCTGACATCCGTTTATACATTTGTGTCAAAAAAAAATTTTTGCCTCCGGAGCACAAAAATCCATGACCCCGGCATCAGGAATTTCCTTCCCCGGACACCAAAACGGCTCAATTTTTAAAAACTACAAAAAGCACCATTTTTAAGCATGAAATTTAACCCCGAATCCCATTCTGACATCCGTTTTTAGACTTTGGAGGTCAAAAAAAAATTTTACCTCGGAGCACAAAAATCCCTGACCCCGCCTCAGGAATTCCTTACACGGACAACAAAACGGCTCAATTTTAAAAACTACAGAAAGCACCATTTTTAAGCATGAAATGAACCTCCGAACCCCATTCTGACATCTGTTTTTACATTTGGGTGAAAAAAAATTTTCACCTCCGGAGCACAAAAATACCTGACCCCGGCATCAGGAATTTCCTTCCCCGGACACCAAAACGGCTCAATTTTTAAAAACTACAAAAAGTATCTTTTTTAAGCATGAAATTTAACCCCAAATCCCATTCTGACGTCCGTTTTTACATTTGGGTGAAACAAAAATTTTCACATCCGGAGCACAAAAATACCTGACTCCGGCATCAGGAATTTCATTCCCCGGACACCAAAACGGCTCAGTTTTTAAAAACTGCAAAAAGCACCATTTTTAAGCATGAAATTTAACCCCGAATTGCATTCTGACATCTGTTTTTACATTTGGGTGAAAAAAAAATTTTCACCTCCGGAGCACAAAAATACCTCACCCCGGCATCAGGAATTTCCTTCCGTGGACATCAAATGTCTCAATTTTTAAAAACTACAAAAAGAACCTTTTTTAAGCATGAAATTTATACCTGAATCCCATTCTGACATCCATTTATACATTTGGGTCCTAAAAATATTTTCACCTACGGAGCACAAAAATCCCTGACCCCGGCATCAGGAATTTCCTTCCTCGGACACCAAAACGGCTCAATTTTTAAAAACTACAAAAAGCACCTTTTTTAAGGATGAAATTTATCCCTGAATCCCATTCTGACATCCGTTTATACATTTGTGTCAAAAAAAAATTTTCACCTCTGGAGCACAAAAATCCCTGACCCCGGGATCAGGAATTTCCTTCCCCGGACACCAAAACGGCTCAATTTTTAAAAACTACAAAAAGCACCATTTTTAAGCATGAAATTTAACCCGAAATCCCATTCTGACGTCCATTTTCACATTTGGGTGAAACAAAAATTTTCACCTCTGGAGCACAAAAGTCCCTGACCCCGGCATCAGGAATTTCCTTCCCTGGACACCAAAATGGCTCAATTTTTGAAAACTACAAAAAGCACCATTTCTAAGGATGAAATTTAACCGCGAATCCCATTCAGACATCCATTTATACATTTGGATCCTAAAATTTTTTTCACCTACGGAGCACAAAAATCCCTGACCCCGGCATCAGGAATTTACTTCCACGGACACCAAAATGGCTCAATTTTTAAAAACTACAAAAAAGCACCTTTTTAAACATTACATTTAACCCCGAATCCCATTCTGACGTCCGTTTATACATTTGGGTCAAAAAAAAATTTTCAACTCCGGTGCACAAAAATCCCTGACCCCGGCATCAGGAATTTTCTTCCCCGGACACAAAAACGGCTCAATTTTTAAAAACTACAAAAAGCACCATATTTAAGCTTGAAATTTAACCCCGAATCGCATTCTGACGTCTGTTTTTACATTTGGGTGAAACAAAAATTTTCACCTGCGGAGCACAAAAATACCTGACCCCGGCATCAGGAATTTCCTTCCCTGGACATCAAACGTTTCAATTTTTAAAAACTACAAAAAGCACCTTTTTTAACCATGAAATTTAACCCCGAATCACATTCTGACATCCGTTTATACATTTGGGTCAAAAAAAAAATTTTCACCTCCAGAGCAAAAAAATACCTGACCCCGGCATCAGGAATTTCCTTCCCCGGACATAAAAACGGCTCTATTTTTAAAAACTACAAAAAGCACCGTTTTTAAGCTTGAAATTTAACCCCAAATCCCATTCTGACATCTGTTTATACATTTGGGTCCCAAAAAATTTCACATCTGGAGCAAAAAAATGCCCGGGCGCCGGCGAGCGAAATTCCTGCCCCTATAACCGAAAACGGCTCAATTTTTAAAACTACAAAGCACCATTTTTAAGCCATGAAATTTAACCCGAATCGCATTCTGACGTCTGTTTTTATATTTGGGGTGAAAAAATTTTTCACCCTCCGGAGGCACAAAAATACCTGACCCCTGCATCAGGAATTTCCTTCCCTGGACATCAAATGTCTCAATTTTTAAAAACTACAAAAAGAACCTTTTTTAACCATGAAATTTAACCCCGAATCCCATTCTGACATCCGTTTATACATTTGGGTCCTAAAATATTTTTCACCTACGGAGCACAACAATCCCTGACCCCGGCATCAGGAATTTCCTTCCCCGGACACCAAAACGGCTCAATTTTTAAAAACTACAAAAAGCACCATTTTTAAGCATGAAATTGAACCCCAAATCCCATTCTGACATCTGTTTTTACATTTGGGTGAAAAAAAATTTTCACCTCCGGAGCACAAAAATACCTGACTCCGGCATCAGGAATTTCATTCCCCGGACACCAAAACGGCTCAGTTTTTAAAAACTGCAAAAAGCACCATTTTTAAGCATGAAATTTAACCCCGAATTGCATTCTGACATCTGTTTTTACATTTGGGTGAAAAAAAAATTTTCACCTCCGGAGCACAAAAATACCTCACCCCGGCATCAGGAATTTCCTTCCGTGGACATCAAATGTCTCAATTTTTAAAAACTACAAAAAGAACCTTTTTTAAGCATGAAATTTATACCTGAATCCCATTCTGACATCCATTTATACATTTGGGTCAAAAAAAAAATTTTTGCCTCCGGAGCACAAAAATCCGTGACCCCGGCATCAGGAATTTCCTTCCCTGGACATCAAATGTCTCAATTTTTAAAAACTACAAAAAGAACCTTTTTTA
>NW_024099039.1:0-5377 GCF_016545835.1 Crotalus tigris
GAATGAAAAATTTTTTTTGACTGAAATGTAAAAACGGACCTCAGAATGGGATTCGGTGTTAAATATAATGGTTGAAAATGGTGCTTCTTCTAATTTTCAAAAATTGAGCCGTTTTGGTATCCAGGGAAGTAAATTCCTGATGCCGGGGTCATAGATTTTTGTGCTCCATAGATGAAAAATTTTTTTTGACTAAAATGTAAAAACGGACCTCAGAATGGGGTTCGGGGTTAAATTTCATGCTTAAAAATGGTGCTTTTTCTAGTTATCAAAAATTGAGCTGTTTTGGTATCCAGGGAAGGAAATTCCTGATGCCGGGGTCATAGATTTTTCTGATCCAAAGATGAAAATTTTTTTTTTGACTGAAATGTAAAAACGGAGCTCAGAATGGGATTCGGGGTTACATTTCATGCTTAAAAATGGTGCTTTTTCTATTTATCAAAATTGAGCTGTTTTGGTATCCAGGGAAATGAATTCCTGATGCCGGGGTCATATATTTTTCTGCTCAAAGTGAAAATTTTTTTTTTTGCTGAAATGTAAAAACGACCTCAGAAATTGGATTCGGGGTAATTCATGCTTAAATGGTGCTTCTTCTAGTTTTCAAAAATTGAGCCGTTTTGGTAACAGGAAATAAATTCCTGCTGCCAGGGGGTCATGGATTTTTTGGTGCTCCAAGATGAAATTTTTTTTTGACCCAAATGTAAAACGGAACTCAGAATGGATTCGGGGTTAAATTTCATGCTTAAAAATGGTGCTTCTTCTAGTTTTCAAAAATTGAGCCGTTTTGGTATACAGGGACGGAAATTCCTGATGCCGGGGTCATGGATTTTTCTGCTCCAAAGATGAAAATTTTTTTTTGACTGAAATGTAAAAACGGACCGCAGAATCGGATTTGGGGTTAAATTTCATGCTTAAAAATGGTGTTTTTTCTAGTTATCAAAAATTGAGCTGTTTTGGTATCCAGGGAAGGAAATTCCTGATGCCGGGGTCATGGATTTTTTGTTCTCCAGAGATGAAAATTTTTTTTTGACCCAAATGTAAAAACGGAGCTCAGAATGGGATTCGGGGTTAAATTGCATGCTTAAAAATGGTGCTTTTTCTAGTTTTCAAAAATTGAGCCGTTTTGGTATCCATGGAGGGAAATTCCTGATGCCGGGGTCACGGATTTTTGTGCTCCGGAGATGAAAAATTTTTTTTGACTGAAATGTAAAAACGGACCTCAGAATGGGATTCGGGGTTAAATATAATGCTTGAAAATGGTGCTTCTTCTAATTTTCAAAAATTGAGCCGTTTTGGTATCCAGGGAAGTAAATTCTTGATGCCGTGGTCACGTATTTTTGTGCTCCGGAAATGAAAAAAATTTTTTGACCCAAATGTACAAACGGACCTCAGAATGGGATTCGGGGTTAAATTTCATGCTTAAAAATGGTGCTTTTTCTAGTTAACAAAAATTGAGCTGTTTTGGCATCCAGGGAAGGAAATTCCTGATGCCGGGGTCATAGATTTTTCTGCTCCAAAGATGAAAATTTTTTTTTGACTAGAATGTAAAAACGGACCTCAGAATTGGATTTGGGGTTAAATTTCATGCTTAAAAATTGTGCTTCTTCTAGTTTTCAAAAATTGAGCCGTTTTGGTATACAGGGAATGAAATTCCTGATGCCGGGGTCATGGATTTTTTGTTCTCCAGAGATGAAAATTTTTTTTGATCCTAATGTAAAAACGGACCTCAGAATGGGATTCGGGGTTAAATTTCATGCTTAAAAATGGTGCTTTTTCTAGTTATCAAAAATTGAGCTGTTTTGGTATCCAGGGAAGGAAATTCCTGATCCCGGGGTCGTAGATTTTTCTGCTCCAAAGATGAAATTTTTTTTTTACTCAAATGTAAAAACGGACCTCAGAATGGGATTCGGGGTTAAATTTCATGCTTAAAAATGGTGCTTCTTCGAATTTTCAAAAATTAAGCCGTTTTGGTATCTAGGGAAGTAAATTCCTGATGCCGGGGACATAGATTTTGCTGCTCCAAAGATGAAATTTTTTTTTTACTCAAATGTATAAACCGGACCTCAGAATGGGATTCGGGGTTAAATTTCATGCTTAAAAATGGTGCTTCTTCTAATTTTCAAAAATTAAGCCGTTTTGGTATCTAGGGAAGTAAATTCCTGATGTCGTGGACATAGATTTTGCTGCTCCAAAGATGAAAAATCTTTTTGACCCAAATGTAAAAACGGACCTCAGAATGGGATTCGGGGTTAAATTTCATGCTTAAAAATGGTGCTTCTTCTAGTTTTCAAAAATTGAGCCGTTTTGGTATACAGGGAAGGAAATTCCTGATGCCGGGGTCATGGATTTTTCTGCTCCAAAGATGAAAATTTTTTTTTGACTGAAATGTAAAAATGGACCGCAGAATCGGATTCGGGGTTAAATTTCATGCTTAAAAATGGTGCTTCTTCTAATTTTCAAAAATTAAGCTGTTTTGGTATCCGGGGAAGGAAATTCCTGATGCCGGGGTCATGGATTTTTTGTTCTACAGAGATGAAAATTTTTTTTTGACCCAAATGTAAAAACGGAGCTCAGAATGAGATTCGGGGTTAAATTTCATGCTTAAAATGGTGCTTTTTCTAGTTTTCACAAATTGAGCCGTTTTGGGATCCAGGGAAGTAAATTCTTGATGCCGTGGTCACGTATTTTTGTGCTCCGGAAATGAAAAAAATTTTTTGACCCAAATGTACAAACGGAACTCAGAATGGGATTCGGGGTTAAATTTCATGCTTAAAAATGGTGCTTTTTCTAGTTAACAAAAATTGAGCTGTTTTGGTATCCAGGGAAGAAAATTCCTGATCCCGGGGTCATAGATTTTTCTGCTCCAAAGATGAAAATTTTTTTTTACTCAAATGTAAAAACGGACCTCAGAATGGGATTCGGGGTTAAATTTCATGCTTAAAAATGGTACTTTTTCTAGTTTTCAAAAATTGAGCCGTTTTAGTGTCCGGGCTAGGAAATTCCTGATGCCGGGGTCACGGATTTTTGTTCTCCAGAGGTGAAAAATTTTTTTTGACCCAAATGTAAAAACGGACCTCAGAATGGGATTCGGGGTTAAATTTCATGCTTAAAAATGGTGCTTTTTCTAGTTATCAAATTGCGCTGTTTTTGGTATCCAGGGACATGGATTCCTGATCCCGGGTCATAGATTTTTTCGTGTTCCAAAGATTGAAAATTTTTTTTTTACTCAAGATGTAAAAACGAGGACCCTCTACGATGGGATTCACTATAAATTTCATTCTTAAAAATGGTGCCTTCTTCTAATTTTTCAAAAATTAAGCATTTTGGTTATCTAGGGAAGTAAATTCCTGATGCCTGTTGATGAAATAGATTTTTGCTGCTCCAAAGAGATGAAAATTTTTTTTGACGCCGTAATGTAACAAAACGGACCTCTGAATGTGATTCGGGGTTAAATTTCATGCTTAAAAATGGTGCTTTTTCTAGTTATCAAAAATTTAGCCGTTTTGGTATCCAGGGAAGGAAATTCCTGATGCCGGGGTCATAGATTTTTCTGCTCCAAAGATGAAAATTTTTTTTTACTCAAATGTAAAAACGGACCTCAGAATGGGATTCGGGGTTAAATTTCATGCTTAAAAATGGTGCTTCTATTAATTTTCAAAAATTAAGCCGTTTTGGTATCTAGGGAAGTAAATTCCTGATGTCGGGGACATAGATTTTGCTGATCCAAAGATGAAAAATTTTTTTGACCCAAATGTAAAATGGACCTCAGAATGGGATTCCGGTTAAATTTCAGCTTTAAAATGGTGCTTTTTCTATTTTCACAATTGAGCCGTTTGGATCCAGGGGAAGGAAATTGCTGATGCCGCAGTCACGTATTTTTGTGCTCCAGAAATGAAAAATTTTTTTTGACCCAAATGTAAAAACGGACCTCAGAATGGGATTCGGGGTTAAATTTCATGCTGAAAAATGGTGCTTCTTCTAGTTTTCAAAAATTGAGCCGTTTTGGTATACAGGGAAGGAAATTCCTGATGCCGGGGTCATGGATTTTTTTTTCTCCAGAGATGAAAATTTTTTTTTGACCCAAATGTAAAAACGGAGCTCAGAATGGGATTCGGGGTTAAATTGCATGATTAAAAATGGTGCTTTTTCTAGTTTTCAAAAATTGAGCCGTTGTGGTATCCAGGGAGGGAAATTCCTGATGCCGGGGTCACGGATTTTTGTGCTCCGGAGATGAAAAATTTTTTTTGACTGAAATGTAAAAACAGAGCTCAGAATGGGATTCGGGGTAAATTTCATGCTAAAAATTTGTGGCTTTTTCTAGTTAACACAGATTGACTGTTTTTGGTATCCAGGAAAGGAATTCCTGATGCCGTGGTCATCGATTTTTCGGCTCCAAAGATGAAAATTTTTTTTTTTTGACCCGAATGTAAAAACGGACCTCAGAATGGATTCGGGGTTAAATTTCATGCTTAAAAATGGTGCTTTTTCTAGTTTTCAAAAATTGAGCCGTTTTAGTGTCCAGGGAAGGAAATCCCTGATGCCGGGTTCATAGATTTTTATGCTCCAGAGATGAAAATCTTTTTTGACCCAAATGTAAAAACGGACCTCAGAATGGGATTCGGGGTTAAATTTCATGCTTAAAAATGGTGCTTCTTCTAGTTTTCAAAAATTGAGCCGTTGTAGTGTCCGGGGAAGGAAATCTCTGATGCCGGGGTCATAGATTTTTCTGCTCCACAGATGTAAAATTTTTTTTTGAATCAATTAAAAACGGACCTCAAACGGATTCCGGGGTTAAATTTCATGCTTAAAATTGTGCTTTTTCTAGTTTTCACAAATTGAGCCGTTTTGGTATCCAGGGAAGGAAATTGCTGATGCCGCAGTCACGTATTTTTGTGCTCCAGAAATGAAAAATTTTTTTTGACCCAAATGTAAAAACGGACCTCAGAATGGGATTCGGGGTTAAATTCATGCTTAAAAATGGTGCTTTTTCTAGTTTTCAAAAATTGAGCCGTTTTGGTATCCAAGGAAGGAAATCCCTGATCACAGGAGGTCGTAGATTTTCCCTGCTCCAAAGATGAAAATTTTTTTTTGACTGAAATGTAAAAACGGACCTCAGAATCGGATTTGGGGTTAAATTTCATGCTGAAAAATGGTGCTTATTCTAGTTTTCAAAAATTGATCCGTTTTGGTATCTAGGGAAGTAAATTCCTGATGTCGGGGACATAGATTTGCTGCTCCAAAGATGAAAAATTTTTTTGACCCAAATGTAAAAACGGACCTCAGAATGGGATTCGGGGTTAAATTTCATGCTTCAAATGGTGCTTTTTCTAGTTTTCACAAATTGAGCCGTTTTGGTATCCAGGGAAGGAAATTGCTGATG
>NW_024099040.1:0-12409 GCF_016545835.1 Crotalus tigris
AATGTGATATGGCCCAGGCCTACCTTTGAAGGAAAGGTTTTGTTGGATACGGAAAACACATGTTTTTTCGGGGTCCCCAACCTGTGGGGAAGTTGAGTGTATGCATACATTTCGAATTTGAGGTCAGTTTCACATTTTGAGTTTTCATCCTTATTTGGGTTATTTGCGAACAAATGTGATATTGGCCCAGGCCTACCTTTTGAAGGAAAGGTTGGATACTGAAAACACATGTTTTTTCGGGTTCCCCAACCTGTGGGGAACCTGACTATATGCATACATTTCGAATTTGAGGTCAGTTTTGTATTTTGATTTTTCATGCTAAATTGGCCATTTGCTAACAATTGTGATATTGGCGCAGGCCTGTCTTTTGAAGGAAAGGTTGGATACGGAAAACACATGTTTTTTCGGGTTCCCCAACCTGTGGGGAACCTGACTATATGCATACATTTCGAATTTGAGGTCAGTTTTACATTTTCTGTTTTCATGCTAAATTGGCCATTTGCCAACAATTGTGATATTGGCGCAGGCCTGTCTTTTGAAGGAAAGGTTGGATACGGAAAACACATGTTTTTTTGGGTTCCCCAACCTGTGGGGAAGTTGAGTATATGCATACATTTCGAATTTGAGGTCAGTTTCACATTTTGAGTTTTCATCCTTATTTGGGTTATTTGAGAACAAATGTGATATTGTCCCAGGCCTACCTTTTGAAGGAAAGGTTGGATACGGAAAACACATGTTTTTTCGGGTTGCCCAGCCTGTGGGGAACTGGAGTAAATGCATACATTTCGAATTTGAGGTCAGTTTCACATTTTGAGTTTTCATGTTAAATTGGCCATTTGCCAACAATTGTGATATTGGCCCAGGCCTACCTTTTGAAGGAAAGGTTGGATACGGAAACACATGTTTTTTCGGGTTCCCCAACCTGTGGGGAAGTTGAGTATATGCATACATTTCGAATTTGAGGTCAGTTTCACATTTTGAGTTTCATGCTAAATGGCCATTTGCCAAACAATTGTGAATGGCGCAGGCCTGCCTTTTGAAGGAAAGGTTGGAGAGGGAAAACACATGTTTTTTCGGGTTCCCCAACCTGTGGGGAAGTTGAGTATATGCATACATTTCGAATTTGAGGTCAGTTTCACATTTTGAGTTTTCATCCTTATTTGGGTTATTTGCGAACAAATGTGATGTTGTCCCAGGCCTACCTTTTGAAGGAAAGGTTGGATACTGAAAACACATGTTTTTTCGGGTTCCCCAACCTGTGGGGAACCTGACTATATGCATACATTTCGAATTTGAGGTCAGTTTTACATTTTCAGTTTTCATGCTAAATTGGCCATTTGCCAACAATTGTGATATTGGCGCAGGCCTGCCTTTTGAAGGAAAGGTTGGATACGGAAAACACATGTTTTTTCAGGTTCCCCAAACTGTGGGGACGTTGAGTATATGCATACATTTCGAATTTGAGGTCAGTTTCACATTTGAGTTTTATCATATTTGGGTATTTGGGACACAAATGTGATATTATCCCAGCCATACCTTGAAGGAAAGGTTGGATTACGGAAAAAACACATGTTTTTTCGGGTTCCAAAACCTGTGGGAACCTTGGACTATATGCATATAAATTCGAATTTGAGGTCAGTTTACATTTTGGAGTTTTCATGTAAATTGTCCATTTGCAAAAAATGCGACATAGGCCAAGAGACCTTGAAGTGAAAGGTTGGATACGGAAAAAAATGTTTTTTTTTTTTGGGTTCCCAACCTGTGGGGAAGTTGAGTATATGCATACATTTCGGAATTTGAGGACAGTTTCACCTTTTGAGTTTCATCCTTATTTGGGTTATTTGCTACCCAATTGATATTATCCCAGCCCTCCTTTTGTGAGGAAGGCTTGATACGGAAAACACATGTTTTTTCGGGTTCCCCAACCTGTGGGGAAGTTGAGTATATGCATACATTTCGAATTTGAGGTCAGTTTCACATTTTGAGTTTTCATCCTTATTTGGGTTATGTGCGAACAAATGTGATATTGTCCCAGGCCTACCTTTTGAAGGAAAGGTTGGATACTGAAAACACATGTTTTTTCGGGTTCCCCAACCTGTGGGTAACCTGACTATATGCATACATTTCGAATTTGAGGTCAGTTTTACATTTTCTGTTTTCATGCTAAATTGGCCATTTTGCCAACAATTGTGATATTGGCGCAGGCCTGCCTTTGAAGGAAAGGTTGGATACGGAAAACACATGTTTTTTCAGGTTCCCCAACCTGTGGGGAAGTTGAGTATATGCATACATTTCGAATTTGAGGTCAGTTTCACATTTTGAGTTTTCATCCTTATTTGGGTTATTTGCGAACAAATGTGATATTATCCCAGCCCTACCATTTGAAGGAAAGGTTGGATACGGAAAACACATGTTTTTTCGGGTTGCCCAGCCTGTGGGGAACCGGAGTAAATGCATACATTTCGAATTTGAGGTCAGTTTCACATTTTGAGTTTTCATGTTAAATTGGCCATTTGCCAACAATTGTGATATTGGCCCAGGCCTACCTTTTGAAGGAAAGGTTGGATACGGAAAACACATGTTTTTTCGGGTTCCCCAACCTGTGGGGAAGTTGAGTGTATGCATACATTTCGAATTTGAGGTCAGTTTCACATTTTGAGTTTTCATCCTTATTTGGGTTATTTGCGAACAAATGTGATATTGGCCCAGGCCTACCTTTTGAAGGAAAGGTTGGATACTGAAAACACATGTTTTTTCGGGTTCCCCAACCTGTGGGGAACCCGAAAAAACATTTCGAATTTGAGTATATGCATACATTTCGAATGCATACATTTCGAATTTGAGGTCAGTTTTGTATTTTGATTTTTCATGCTAAATTGGCCATTTGCTAACAATTGTGATATTGGCGCAGGCCTGTCTTTTGAAGGAAAGGTTGGATACGGAAAACACATGTTTTTTCGGGTTCCCCAACCTGTGGGGAACCTGACTATATGCATACATTTCGAATTTGAGGTCAGTTTTACATTGTCTGTTTTCATGCTAAATTGGCCATTTGCCAACAATTGTGATATTGGCGCAGGCCTGTCTTTTGAAGGAAAGGTTGGATACGGAAAACACATGTGTGTGGGTTCCCCAACCTGGTGGGAAGTTGAGTACTGCATACATTTCCGAATTTGAGGTCCAGTTTACATTTGAGTTTTCACCTTAATTTGGGTGATTGTAGAACAAATGTGATATTGTCACAGGCCGACCTTTGAAGGAAAGGTTGTTGGATACTGAAAAACACATGTTTTTTTCGGGTTCCCCAACCTGTGGGGAACCTGACTATATGCATACATTCGAATTTGAGGTCAGTTTTAAATTTGAGTTTTCATGCTAAATTGGACATTTGCCAACAATATTGATATTGGCGCAGGCCTGCCTTTTGAAGGAAAGGTTGGATACGGAAAACACATGTTTTTTCGGGTTCCCCAACCTGTGGGGAAGTTGAGTATATGCATACATTTCGAATTTGAGTTCAGTTTCACATTTTGAGTTTTCATCCTTATTTGGTTATTTGCGAACAAATGTGATATTGTCCCAGGCCTACCTTTTGAAGGAAAGGCTGGATACGGAAAACACATGTTTTTTCGGGTTCCCCAACCTGTGGGAAACCTGAGTATATGCATACATTTCAAATTTGAGGTCAGTTTTGCATTTTGAGTTTTCATGCTAAATTGGCCATTTGCCAACAATTGTGATATTGGCGCAGGCCTGCCTTTTGAAGGAAAGGTTGGATACGGAAAACACATGTTTTTTCGGGTTCCCCAACCTGTGGGGAACCTGACTATATGCATACATTTCGAATTTGAGGTCAGTTTTACATTTTTACTTTTCATGCTAAATTGGCCATTTGCCAACAATTGTGATATTGGCGCAGGCCTCTGGGGGGGGGGGGGGGGGGGGGGCCCTTTGTTTGGAAAAGGGGGAAAAAGGTGGATACGGAAAACACATGTTTTTTCAGTTCCCCAACCTGTGGGGAAGTTGAGTATATGCATACATTTCGAATTTGAGGTCAGTTTCACATTTGAGTTTTCATCCTTATTGGGTGATTGGGAACAAATGTGATATTATCCAGGCCTACCTTTTGAAGGAAAGGTCAGATACGGAAAACACATGTTTTTTCGGGCTCCCCAACCTGTGGGCAAACTGAGTATATGCATACGTTGCGAATTTGAGGTCAGTTTCACATTTTGAGTTTTCATGCTAAATTGGCCATTTGCCAATAATTGTGATACTGGCCCAGGCCTACCTTTTGATGGAAAGGTCAGATACGGAAAACACATGTTTTTTTGGGTTCCACAAACTGTGGGGAAACTGACTATATGCATACATTTCGAATTTGAGGTCAGTTTCACATTTTGAGTTTCATGATTAATTGGCTTATTTGCCAACAATTGTGGTATTGGCCCAGACCTACCTTTTGAAGGAAAGGTCACATACCGAAAACACATGTTTTTTCGGGTTCCCCAACCTGTGGGCAACCTGAGTTTATGCATACATTTCGAATTTGAGGTCAGTTTCACATTTTGAGTTTTCACCTTTTTTGGGTTATTGCGAACCCCCAAAAAAAATAAATTGTGATATTGGCCCAGGCCTACCTTTTGAAGGAAAGGTTGGATAGGGAAAACACATGTTTTTTTCGGGTTGCCCAACCTGTGGGGAACCGGAGTATATGCATACATTTCGAATTTGAGGTCAGTTTCACATTTTGAGTTTTCATGCTAAATTGGCCATTTGCAAACATATGCGACATAGGCCCAAGCCAACCTTTTGAAGGAAAGGTTGGATACGGAAAACACATGTTTTTTCGGGTTGCCCAGCCTGTGGGGAACCGGAGTATATGCATACATTTCGAATTTGAGGTCAGTTTCACATTTTGAGTTTTCATGCTAAATTGGCCATTTGCCAACAATTGTGATATTGGCGCAGGCCTGCCTTTTGAAGGAAAGGTTGGATACGGAAAACACATGTTTTTTCAGGTTCCCGAACCTGTGGGGAAGTTGAGTATATGCATACATTTTGAATTTGAGGTCAGTTTCACATTTAGAGTTTTCATCCTTATTTGGGTTATTTGCAAACAAATGTGATATTGGCCCAGGCCTACATTTTGAAGCAAAGGTTGGATAGGGAAAACACATGTTTTTTTGGGTTGCCCAACCTGTGGGGAACCGGAGTATATGCATACATTTCGAATTTGAGGTCAGTTTCACATTTTGAGTTTTCATGCTAAATTGGCCAGTTGCCAACAATTGTGATATTGGCGCAGGCCTGCCTTTTGAAGGAAAGGTTGGATACGGAAAACACATGTTTTTTCGGGTTCCCCAACCTGTGGGGAACCTGAGTATATGCATACATTTCGAATTTGAGGTCAGTTTCACATTTTGAGTTTTCATGCTAAATTTGCCATTTGCAAACATATGCGACACAGGCCCAAGCCTACCTTTTGAAGGAAAGATTGGATACGGAAAACACATGTTTTTTCGGGTTGACCAGCCTGTGGGGAACCGGAGTATATGCATACATTTCGAATTTGAGGTCAGTTTCACATTTTGAGTTTTCATCCTTATTTGGGTTATTTGCGAAGAAATGTGATATTGGCCCAGGCCTACCTTTTGAAGAAAAGGTTGGATACGGAAAACACATGTTTTTTCGGGTTCCCCAACCTGTGGGGAAGTTGAGTATATGCATCCATTTCGAATTTGAGGTCAGTTTCACATTTTGAGTTTTCATCCTTATTTGGGTTATTTGCGAAGAAATGTGATATTGGCCCAGCCTTACCTTTTGAAGGAAAGGTTGGATACGGAAACCACATTTTTTTCGGGTTGCCCAGCCTGTGGGGAACAGGAGTAAATGCATACATTTCGAATTTGAGGTCAGTTTCACATTTTGAGTTTTCATGCTAAATTGGCCATTTGCCAACAATTGTGATTTTGGCCCAGGCCTACCTTTTGAAGGAAAGGTTGGATACGGAAAACACATGTTTTTTCGGGTTCCCCAACCTGTGGGGAACCTGACTATATGCATACATTTCGAATTTGAGGTCAGTTTTGCATTTTGAGTTTTCATGCTAAATTGGCCATTTGCCAACAATTGTGATATTGGCGCAGGCCTGCCTTTTGAAGGAAAGGTTGGATAGGGAAAACACATGTTTTTTCGGGTTCCCCAACCTTTGGGGAAGTTGAGTATATGCATACATTTCGAATTTGAGGTCAGTTTCACATTTTGAGTTTTCATCCTTATTTGGGTTATTTGCGAACAAATGTGATATTGTCCCAGGCCTACCTTTTGAAGGAAAGGTTGGATACTGAAAACACATGTTTTTTCGGGTTCCCCAACCTGTGGGGAACCTGACTCTATGCATACATTTCGAATTTGAGGTCAGTTTTACATTTTCTGTTTTCATGCTAAATTGGCCATTTGCCAACAATTGTGATATTGGCGCAGGCCTGCCTTTTGAAGGAAAGGTTGGATACGGAAAACACATGTTTTTTCAGGTTCCCCAACCTGTGGGGAAGTTGAGTATATGCATACATTTCGAATTTGAGGTCAGTTTCACATTTTGAGTTTTCATCCTTATTTGGGTTATTTGGGAACAAATGTGATATTATCCCAGCCCTACCTTTTGAAGGAAAGGTTGGATACGGAAAACACATGTTTTTTCGGGTTCCACAACCTGTGGGGAACCTGACTATATGCATATAATTCGAATTTGAGGTCAGTTTCACATTTTGAGTTTTCATGCTAAATTGGCCATTTGCAAACAAATGCGACATAGGCCCAAGCCTACCTTTTGAAGGAAAGGTTGGATACGGAAAACACATGTTTTTTCGGGTTCCCCAACCTGTGGGGAAGTTGAGTATATGCATACATTTCGAATTTGAGGACAGTTTCACATTTTGAGTTTTCATCCTTATTTGTTTTATTTGCGAACAAATTTGATATTATCCCAGCCCTACCTTTTGAAGGAAAGGTTGGATACGGAAAACACATGTTTTTTCGGGTTGCCCAGCCTGTGGGGAACCGGAGTAAATGCATACATTTCAAATTTGAGGTCAGTTTCACATTTTGAGTTTTCATGCTAAATTGGCCATTTGCCAACACTTGTGATATTGGCCCAGGCCTACCTTTTGAAGGAAAGGTTGGATACTGAAAACACATGTTTTTTCGGGTTCCCAAACCTGTGGGGAACCTGGACTCTTGGCATAAATTCGAATTGAGGTCAGTTTTGCATTTTGAGTTTGGCCATTTGCCAACAATTGTGATATTGGCGCAGGCCTGCCTTTGAAGGAAAGGTTGGGATATGAAAACACAAGTTTTTTCCGGGGGTCCCCAATGTGGGAGTTGAGTATATGCATACATTTCGAAGTGAGGCAGTTTCACATTTTGAGTTTTCAACTTATTTGGCGTTATTGCGAACAAGTGATATTATCCAGCCTACCTTTTGAAGGAAAGGTCAGATACGGAAAACACATGTTTTTTCGGGTTCCCCAACCTGTGGGGAACCTGAGTAAATGCATACATTTCGAATTTGAGGTCAGTTTCACATTTTGAGTTTTCATGCTTAATTGGCCATTTGCCAACAATTGTGATATTGGCCCAGGCCTACCTTTTGAAGGAAAGGTTGGATACGGAAACACATGTTTTTTCGGGTTCCCCAACCTGTGGGGAAGTTGAGTATATGCATACATTTCGAATTTGAGGTCAGTTTCACATTTTGAGTTTTCATCCTTATTTGGGTTATTTGCGAACAAATGTGATTATTGGCCAGGCCCTACCTTTTGAAGGAAAGGTGGATACTGAAAAAATGTTTTTTCGGGTTCCCCAACCTGTGGGGAAGTTGAGTATATGCATACATTTCGAATTTGAGGTCAGTTTCACATTTTGAGTTTTCATCCTTATTTGGGTTATTTGCGAACAAATGTGATATTGGCGCAGGGCGCAGGCCTGTCTTTTGAAGGAAAGGTTGGATACGGAAAACACATGTTTTTTCGGGTTCCCCAACCTGTGGGGAACCTGACTATATGCATACATTTCGAATTTGAGGTCAGTTTTACATTTTCTGTTTTCATGCTAAATTGGCCATTTGCCAACAATTGTGATATTGGCGCAGGCCTGTCTTTTGAAGGAAAGGTTGGATACGGAAAACACATGTTTTTTCAGGTTCCCCAAACTGTGGGGAAGTTGAGTATATGCATACATTTCGAATTTGAGGTCAGTTTCACATTTTGAGTTTTCATCCTTATTTGGGTTATTTGCGAACAAATGTGATATTGTCCCAGGCCTACTTTTTGAAGGAAAGGTTGGATACGGAAAACACATGTTTTTTCGGGTTCCCCAACCTGTGGGGAACCTGAGTATATGCATACATTTCGAATTTGAGGTCAGTTTTACATTTTGAGTTTTCATGCTAAATTGGCCATTTGCCAACAATTGTGATATTGGCCCAGGCCTGTCTTTTGAAGGAAAGGTTGGATACGGAAAACACATGTTTTTTTGGGTTCCCCAACCTGTGGGGAAGTTGAGTATATGCATACATTTCGAATTTGAGGTCAGTTTCACATTTTGAGTTTTCATCCTTATTTGGGTTATTTGAGAACAAATGCGACATAGGCCCAAGCCTACCTTTTGAAGGAAAGGTTGGATACGGAAAACACATGTTTTTTCGGGTTCCCCAACCTGTGGGGAAGTTGAGTATATGCATACATTTCGAATTTGAGGACAGTTTCACATTTTGAGTTTTCATCCTTATTTGTTTTATTTGCGAACAAATTTGATATTATCCCAGCCCTACCTTTTGAAGGAAAGGTTGGATACGGAAAACACATGTTTTTTCGGGTTGCCCAGCCTGTGGGGAACCGGAGTAAATGCATACATTTCAAATTTGAGGTCAGTTTCACATTTTGAGTTTTCATGCTAAATTGGCCATTTGCCAACACTTGTGATATTGGCCCAGGCCTACCTTTTGAAGGAAAGGTTGGATACTGAAAACACATGTTTTTTCGGGTTCCCAAACCTGTGGGGAACCTGACTATATGCATACATTTCGAATTTGAGGTCAGTTTTGCATTTTGAGTTTGGCCATTTGCCAACAATTGTGATATTGGCGCAGGCCTGCCTTTTGAAGGAAAGGTTGGATATGGAAAACACAAGTTTTTTCGGGTTCCCCAACCTGTGGGGAAGTTGAGTATATGCATACATTTCGAATTTGAGGTCAGTTTCACATTTTGAGTTTTCATCCTTATTTGGGTTATTTGCGAACAAATGTGATATTATCCCAGCCCTACATTTTGAAGGAAAGGTTGGATACGGAAAACACATGTTTTTTCGGGTTGCCCAGCCTGTGGGGAACCGGAGTAAATGCATACATTTCGAATTTGAGGTCAGTTTCACATTTTGAGTTTTCATGTTAAATTGGCCATTTGCCAACAATTGTGATATTGGCCCGAGGGGGGAGAGGCCTAAGACCAAAAAAAAATTGGGGCCGTTTGGACGATGATATGGTTTTGAAGGAAAGGTTGGATACGGAACACAACATGTTGTTTTCGTGGTTCCGCCAACCTTGTGGGGAAGTTTGAGTATATGCATACATTTCGAATTTGAGGGTCATTTCACAATTTGATTTTTCATCCTTATTTGGGTTATTTTGCGAACAAATTGATATTGGGCCCAGGCCTACCTTTTGAAGGGATAAGGTTGGATACTGAAAACACATGTTTTGTCGGGTTCCCCAACCTGTGGGGAACCTGACTATATGCATACATTTCGAATTTGAGGTCAGTTTTGTATTTTGATTTTTCATGCTAAATTGGCCATTTGCTAACAATTGTGATATTGGCGCAGGCCTGTCTTTTGAAGGAAAGGTTGGATACGGAAAACACATGTTTTTTCGGGTTCCCCAACCTGTGGGGAACCTGACTATATGCATACATTTCGAATTTGAGGTCAGTTTTACATTTTCTGTTTTCATGCTAAATTGGCCATTTGCAAACAATTGTGATATTGGCGCAGGCCTGTCTTTTGAAGGAAAGGTTGGATACGGAAAACACATGTTTTTTTGGGGTCCCCAACCTGTGGGGAAGTTGAGTATATGCATACATTTCGAATTTGAGGTCAGTTTCACATTTTGAGTTTTCATCCTTATTTGGGTTATTTGAGAACAAATGTGATATTGTCCCAGGCCTACCTTTTGAAGGAAAGGTTGGATACGGAAAACACATGTTTTTTCGGGTTCCCCAACCTTTGGGGAAGTTGAGTATATGCATACATTTCGAATTTGAGGTCAGTTTCACATTTTGAGTTTTCATCCTTATTTGGGTTATTTGTGAACAAATGTGATATTGTTCCAGGCCTACCTTTTGAAGGAAAGGTTGGATACGGAAAACACTTGTTTTTTCGGAATCCCCAACCTGTGGGGAACGTCAGTATATGCATTCATTTCGAATTTGAGGTCATTTTTACATTTTGAGTTTTCATCCTTATTTGGGTTATTTGCCAACAATTGTTATATTGGCCCAGGGCTACCTTTTGAAGGAAAGGTTGGATACGGAAAACACATGTTTTTTCGGGTTCCCCAACCTGTGGGGAAGTTGAGTATATGCATACATTTCGAATTTGAGGTCAGTTTCACATTTTGAGTTTTCATCCTTATTTGGGTTATTTGAGAACAAATGTGATATTGGCCCAGGCCTACCTTTTGAAGGAAAGGTTGGATACGGAAAACACATGTTTTTTCCGGTTGCCCAGCTTGTGGGGAAGTTGAGTATATGCATACATTTCGAATTTGAGGTCAGTTTCACATTTTGAGTTTTCATCCTTATTTGGGTTATTTGCAAACAAATGTGATATTATCCCAGCCCTACCATTCGAAGGAAAGGTTGGATACGGAAAACACATGTTTTTTCGGGTTGCCCAGCCTGTGGGGACCCGGAGTAAATGCATACATTTCGAATTTGAGGTCAGTTTCACATTTTGAGTTTTCATGTTAAATTGGCCATTTGCCAACAATTGTGATATTGGCCCAGGCCTACCTTTTGAAGGAAAGGTTGGATACGGAAAACACATGTTTTTTCGGGTTCCCCAACCTGTGGGGAAGTAGAGTATATGCATACATTTCGAATTTGAGGTCAGTTTCACATTTTGAGTTTTAATCCTTATTTGGGTTTTTTGCGAACAAATGTGATATTGTCCCAGGCCTACCTTTTGAAGGAAAGGTTGGATACGGAAAACACATGTTTTTTCGGGTTCCCCAACCTGTGGGGAACCTGACTATATGCATACATTTCGAATTTGAGGTCAGTTTTACATTTTCTGTTTTCATGCTAAATTGGCCATGTGCCAACAATTGTGATATTGGCGCAGGCCTGCCTTTTGAAGGAAAGGTTGGATACGGAAAACACATGTTTTTTCGTGTTCCCCAACCTGTTGGGAAGTTGAGTATATGCATACATGTCGAATTTGAGGTCAGTTTCACATTTTGAGTTTTCATCCTTAATTGGCTTATTTGTCAACAAATGTGATATTGTCCAAGGCCTACCTTTTGAAGGAAAGGATGGATACGGAAAACACATGTTTTTTCGGGTTCCCCAACCTGTGGGGACGTTGAGTATATGCATACATTTCGAATTTGAGGTCAGTTTCACATTTTGAGTTTTCATCCTTATTTGGGTTAATTTGGACGAACAAATGGTGATATTGGCCCAGGCCTGACCTTTTGAAGGACAGGTTGAAACGAAAACACAATGTTTTTTCGGGTTCCACCAACCTGTGGGGACCTGACTATATGCATACATTTCGAATTTGAAAGTCAGTTTTAACATTTTGGAGTTTGTTCATGCTAAATTGGCCGATTTGCCAACAATGTGGTGATATTGGCGCAGGCCTGCCTTTGAGGAAGGTTTGATAACGGAAAACACATGTTTTTTCGGTTCCCCAACCTGTGGGGAAGTTTGAGTATATCATACATTTCGTAATTTTGAGGGTCAGTTTTCAATTTTGAGTTTTCATCCTTATTTGGCTTATTTTCACAAATTGTGATTATTGTCCAAGGCCATCCTTTTGAAGGAAAGGTTGGATACGGAAAACACGTTTTTTCGGGTTCCCCAACGTGTGGGGAAGTTGAGTATATGCATACATTTCGAATTTGAGGTCAGTTTCACATTTTGAGTTTTCATCCTTATTTGGGTTATTTGTGAACAAATGTGATATTGTTCCAGGCCTACCTTTTGAAGGAAAGGCTGGATACGGAAAACACATGTTTTTTCGGGTTCCCCAACCTGTGTGGAACCTGAGTATATGCATACATTTCGAATTTGAGGTCAGTTTTGCATTTTGAGTTTTCATGCTAAATTGGCAATTTGCCAACAATTGT
>NW_024099041.1:0-7212 GCF_016545835.1 Crotalus tigris
AGCTTTCATGCTAAATTGGCCATTTGCCAACAATTGTGATATTGGCGCAGGCCTGCCTTTTGAAGGAAAGGTTGGATACGGAAAACACATGTTTTTTCGGGTTCCCCAACCTGTGGGGAACCTGACTATATGCATACATTTCGAATTTGAGGTCAGTTTTACATTTTTACTTTTCATGCTAAATTGGCCATTTGCCAACAATTGTGATATTGGCGCAGGCGCCTTTTGAACGGAAAGGTTGGATACGGAAAACACATGTTTTTTCAGGTTTCCCAACCTGTGGGGGAAGTTGAGTATATGCATACATTTCGAATTTGAGGTCAGTTTCACATTTTGATTTTTCATGCTTAATTGGCCATTTGCCAACACATGCGATATAGGTCCAGGCCTAGCTTTTGAAGGAAAGGTCGGATACGGAAAACACATGTTTTTTCGGGTTCCCCAACCTGTGGGGAACCTGAGTATATGCATACATTTCGAATTTGAGGTCAGTTGCACATTTTGAGTTTTCATGCTTAATTGGCCATTTGCCAACAATTGTGAGATTGGCCCAGGCTTACCTTTTGAAGGAAAGGTGGGATACATAAAACACATGTTTTTTCGGGTTCACCAACCTGTGGGGAACCTGAGTATATGCATACATTTCGAATTTGAGGTCAGTTTCACATTTTGAGTTTTCCTGCTTACTTGGCTAATGGCCAACAAATGTGATAAATGCCCAGGCCTACCTTTTGAAGGAAAGGTTGGAAATGGAAAACACATGTTTTTCCGGGTTCCCCAGAAGGTGGGGAACATGAGTATATGCATACTTTTCGAATTTGAGGTCAGTTTCACAGTTTTGAATTTTCATACTTTTTGGGTATTGCGAACAACCTGTGATATTTGGCCATAGCGCTTCTACCTTTTAAAGGAAAGGTCCGATACGGAAAACACATGTTTTTTTCGGGTTGCCCAACCTGTGGGGAACCTGAGCATATGCATACATTTCGAATTTGAGGTCAGTTTCACATTTTGAGTTTTCATGCTAAATTGGCCATTTGCAAACATATGCGACATAGGCCCAAGCCAACCTTTTGAAGGAAAGGTTGGATACGGAAAACACATGTTTTTTCGGGTTGCCCAGCCTGTGGGGAACCGGAGTATATGCATACATTTCGAATTTGAGGTCAGTTTCACATTTTGAGTTTTCATGCTAAATTGGCCATTTGCCAACAATTGTGATATTGGCGCAGGCCTGCCTTTTGAAGGAAAGGTTGGATACGGAAAACACATGTTTTTTCAGGTTCCCGAACCTGTGGGGAAGTTGAGTATATGCATACATTTTGAATTTGAGGTCAGTTTCACATTTAGAGTTTTCATCCTTATTTGGGTTATTTGCAAACAAATGTGATATTGGCCCAGGCCTACATTTTGAAGCAAAGGTTGGATAGGGAAAACACATGTTTTTTTGGGTTGCCCAACCTGTGGGGAACCGGAGTATATGCATACATTTCGAATTTGAGGTCAGTTTCACATTTTGAGTTTTCATGCTTAATTGGCTTATTTGCCAACAATTGTGATATTGGCCCAGGTCTACCTTTTGAAGGAAAGGTCAGATACGGAAAACACCTGTTTTTTTGGGTTCCCCAACCTGTGGGGAACCTGAGTATATGCATACATTTCGAATTTGAGGTCAGTTTCACATTTTGAGTTTTCATGCTAAATTTGCCATTTGCAAACATATGCGACATAGGCCCAAGCCTACCTTTTGAAGGAAAGATTGGATACGGAAAACACATGTTTTTTCGGGTTGACCAGCCTGTGGGGAACCGGAGTATATGCATACATTTCGAATTTGAGGTCAGTTTCACATTTTGAGTTTTCATCCTTATTTGGGTTATTTGCGAAGAAATGTGATATTGGCCCAGGCCTACCTTTTGAAGAAAAGGTTGGATACGGAAAACACATGTTTTTTCGGGTTCCCCAACCTGTGGGGAAGTTGAGTATATGCATCCATTTCGAATTTGAGGTCAGTTTCACATTTTGAGTTTTCATCCTTATTTGGGTTATTTGCGAAGAAATGTGATATTGGCCCAGGCCTACCTTTTGAAGGAAAGGTTGGATACGGAAAACACATCTTTTTTCGGGTTGCCAACCTGTGGGGAACCTGAGTATATGCATACATTTCGAATTGGAGGTCAGTTTCACATTTTGAGTTTTCATGCTTAATTGGCTATTTGCCAACAATTGTGATATTAGCGCAGGCCTACCTTTTGAAGGAAAGGTCAGATACGGAAAACACATGTTTTCTCGGGTTCCCCAATCTGTGGGCAACCTGAGTATATGCATACATTGCGAATTTCAGGTCAGTTTCACATTTTGAGTTTTCATGCTTAATTGGCTTATTTGCCAACAATTGTGATATTAGCGCAGGCCTACCTTTTGAAGGAAAGGTCAGATACGGAAAACACATGTTTTTTCGGGTTCCCAAACCTGTGGGGAAGTTGAGGATTTGCATACATTTCGAATTGAGGTCAGTTTCACATTTTGAGTTTCATCCTTATTGGGTTGTATTTGCAACAATTTGATATTTATCCCAGCCCTACCTTTTGAAGGAAAGGTTGGATACGGAAAACACATGTTTTTTCGGGTTCCCCAACCTGTGGGGAACCTGACTATATGCATAGAATTCGAATTTGAGGTCAGTTTCACATTTTGAGTTTTCATGCTAAATTGGCCATTTGCAAACAAATGCGACATAGGCCCAAGCCTACCTTTTGAAGGAAAGGTTGGATATGGAAAACACATGTTTTTTCGGGTTGCCCAGCCTGTGGGGAACTGGAGTATATGCATACATTTCGAATTTGAGGTCAGTTTCACATTTTGAGTTTTCATGCTAAATTGGCCATTTGCCAACAAGTGTGATATTGGCGCAGGCCTGCCTTTTGAAGGAAAGGTTGGATACGGAAAACACATGTTTTTTCAGGTTCCCCAACCTGTGGGGAAGTTGAGTATATGCATACATTTTGAATTTGAGGTCAGTTTCACATTTTGAATTTTCATCCTTATTTGGGTTATTTGCGAACAAATGTGATATTGGCCCAGGCCTATCTTTTGACGGAAAGGTTGGATACGGAAAACACATGTTTTTTAGGGTTGCCCAACCTGTGGGGAACCGGAGTATATGCATACATTTCGAATTTGAGGTCAGTTTCACATTTGGTTTTCATGCTAAAGTGGCATTTGACAAAATATGCGACATAGGCCCAAGCCTACCTTTTGAAGGAAAGGTTGGATACGGAAAACACATGTTTTTTCGGGTTGACCAGCCTGTGGGGAACCGGAGTAAATGCATACATTTCGAATTTGAGGTCAGTTTCACATTTTCAGTTTTCATGCTAAATTTGCCATTTGCCAACAATTGTGATATTGGCCCAGGCCTACCTTTTGAAGGAAAGGTTGGATACGGAAAACACATGTTTTTTCGGGTTCCCCAACCTGTGGGGAACCTGACTATATGCATATAATTCGAATTTGAGGTCAGTTTCACATTTTGAGTTTTCATGCTAAATTGGCCATTTGCAAACAAATGCGACATAGGCCCAAGCCTACCTTTTGAAGGAAAGGTTGGATACGGAAAACACATGTTTTTTCGGGTTACCCAGCCTGTGGGGAACCGGAGTATATGCATACATTTCGAATTTGAGGTCAGTTTCACATTTTGAGTTTTCATGCTTAATTGGCTATTTGCCAACAATTGTGATATTGGCCCAGGCCTATCTTTTGAAAGAAAGATTGGATATGGAAAACACATGTTTTTTCGGGTTCCCCAATCTGTGGGCAACCTGAATATGTGCATACATTTTGAATTTGAGGTCAGTTTCACATTTTGAGTTTTCATGCTTAATTGGCTATTTGCCAACAATTGTGATATTCGCCTAGGCCTATCTTTTGAAAGAAAGATTGGATATGGAAAACACATGTTTTTTCGTGTTCCCCAATCTGTGGGCAACCTGAGTATATGCATACATTTCGAATTTGATGTCAGTTTCACATTTTGAGTTTTCATGCTTAATTGGCTAATTTGCCAACAATTGTGATATTAGCGCAGGCCTACCTTTTGAAGGACAGGTTGGATACGGAAAACACATGTTTTTTCGGCTTCCCCAACCTGTGGGCAACCTGAGTATATGCATACGTTGCGAATTTGAGGTCAGTTTCACATTTTGAGTTTTTCAGCTAAATTGTCCATTTGTCCAACATTGTGATATTGGCCCAGGCCTACCTTTGAAGGAAAGGTGATACGGAAAAACACATGTTTTTTTCGGGTTCCCCACCGTGGGGAACCTGAGTATATGCATACATTTCGAATTTGAGGTCAGTTTTACATTTTGAGTTTTCATCCTTAATTGGCTTATTTGTCAACAAATGTGATATAATACCAGGCCTACCTTTTGAAGGAAAGGTTGGATACGGAAAACACATGTTTTTTCGGGTTCCCCAACCTGTCGGTAACCTGAGTATATGCATACATTTCGAATTTGAGGTCAGTTTCACATTTTGAGTTTTCATGCTTAATTGGCCATTTGCTAACAATTGTGATATTGGCCCAGGCTTACCTTTTGAAGGAAAGGTTGGATACGGAAAACACATGTTTTTTCAGGTTCCCCAACCTGTGGGGAAGTTGAGTATATGCATACATTTCGAATTTGAGGTCAGTTTCACATTTTGAATTTTCATCCTTATTTGGGTTATTTGTGAACAAATGTGATATTGGCCCAGGCCTACCTTTTGACGGAAAGGTTGGATACGGAAAACACATGTTTTTTCGGGTTGCCCAACCTGTGGGGAACCGGAGTATATGCATACATTTCGAATTTGAGGTCAGTTTCACATTTTGAGTTTTCATGCTAAATTGGCCATTTGCAAACATATGCGACATAGGCCCAAGCCTACCTTTTGAAGGAAAGGTTGGATACGGAAAACACATGTTTTTTCGGGTTGACCAGCCTGTGGGGAACCGGAGTATATGCATACATTTCGAATTTGAGGTCAGTTTTACATTTTGAGTTTTCATGCTAAATTGGCCATTTGCCAACAATTGTGATATTGGCGCAGGCCTGCCTTTTGAAGGAAAGGTTGGATACGGAAAACACATGTTTTTTCGGGATCCCCAACCTGTGGGGAAGTTGAGTATATGCATACATTTCGAATTTGAGGACAGTTTCACATTTTGAGTTTTCATCCTTATTTGGGTTATTTGCGAAAAAATGTGATATTATCCCAGCCCTACCTTTTGAAGGAAAGGTTGGATACGGAAAACACATGTTTTTTCGGGTTGCCCAGCCTGTGGGGAACAGGAGTAAATGCATACATTTCGAATTTGAGGTCAGTTTCACATTTTGAGTTTTCATGCTAAATTGGCCATTTGCCAACAATTGTGATTTTGGCCCAGGCCTACCTTTTGAAGGAAAGGTTGGATACGGAAAACACATGTTTTTTCGGGTTCCCCAACCTGTGGGGAACCTGACTATATGCATACATTTCGAATTTGAGGTCAGTTTTGCATTTTGAGTTTTCATGCTAAATTGGCCATTTGCCAACACTTGTGATATTGGCGCAGGCCTGCCTTTTGAAGGAAAGATTGGATACGGAAAACACATGTTTTTTCGGGTTCCCCAACCTGTGGGGAAGTTGAGTATATGCATACATTTCGAATTTGAGGTCAGTTTCACATTTTGAGTTTTCATCCTTATTGGGGTTATTTGCGAACAAATGTGATATTAGCCCAGGCCTACCTTTTGAAGGAAAGGTTGGATATGGAAAACATGTTTTTTCGGGTTCCACAACCTGTGGGGAACCTGAGTATATGCATACATTTCGAATTTCAGGTCAGTTTCACATTTTGAGTTTTCATGCTGATTTGCCAACAATTGTGATATTGGCCCAGGCCTACCTTTTGAAGGAAAGGTCAGATATGGAAAACACATTTTTTTTCGGGTTCCCCAACCTGTGGGGAACCTGAGTATATGCATACATTTGAATTTGAGGTCAGTTTCACATTTTGAGTTTTCATGCTTAATTGGCTATTTGCCAACAATTGTGATATTGTCCCAGGCCTATCTTTTGATGGAAAGGTCAGATACGGAAAACACATGTTTTTTCGGCTTCCCCAACCTGTGGGCAACCTGAGTATATGCATACGTTGCGAATTTGAGGTCAGTTTCACATTTTGAGTTTTCATGCTAAATTGGCCATTTGCAAACATATGCGATATAGGCCCAAGCCTACCTTTTGAAGGAAAGGTTGGATACTGAAAACACAATGTTATTTTCGGGTTTCCCCAACCTGTTGTGTAAGTTGAGTATATGGCATCCATTCGAATTTGAGGTCATTTTCATTTTGATTTTTCATGCTAAATGGCCATTTGCCAACATTGTGATATTGGCCGAGGCCTACCTTGTGAAGGAAAGGTCAGATACGTAAAACACATGTTTTTTCCGGTTCCCAAACCTGTGGGCAACCTAAGTATATGCATACATTTCGAATTTGAGGTCAGTTTCACATTTTGAGTTTTCATCCTTATTTGGGTTATTTGCGAACAAATGTGATATTATCCCAGCCCTACCATTTGAAGGAAAGGTTGGATACGGAAAACACATGTTTTTTCGGGTTGCCCAGCCTGTGGGGAACCGGAGTAAATGCATACATTTCGAATTTGAGGTCAGTTTTACATTTTCTGTTTTCATGCTAAATTGGCCATTTGCCAACAATTGTGATATTGGCGCAGGCCTGCCTTTTGAAGGAAAGGTTGGATACGGAAAACACATGTTTTTTTCGGGTTCCCCAAGCTGTGGGGAAGTTGAGTATATGCATACATTTCGAATTTGAGGTCAGTTTCACATTTTGAGTTTTCATCCTTAATTCGCTTATTTGTCAACAAATGTGATATTGTCCAAGGCCTACCTTTTGAAGGAAAGGTTGGATACGGAAAACACGTTTTTTCGGGTTCCCCAACCTGTGGGGAAGTTGAGTATATGCATACATTTCGAATTTGAGGTCAGTTTCACATTTTGAGTTTTCATCCTTATTTGGTTATTTGCGAACAAATGTGATATTGTCCCAGGCCTACCTTTTGAAGGAAAGGCTGGATACGGAAAACACATGTTTTTTCGGGTTCCCCAACCTGTGGGGAAATTGAGTATATGCATACATTTCGAATTTGAGGTCAGT
>NW_024099042.1:0-8035 GCF_016545835.1 Crotalus tigris
CATATACTCAGGGTGCCCACACGTTGGGGAACCCGAAAAAACATGTGTTTTCCGTATCTGACGTTTCCTTCAAAAGGTAGCCTGCGCTAATATCACAATTGTTGGCGAATAAGCCAATTAAGCATGAAAACTCAAAATGTGAAACTGACCTGAAATTCGCAATGTATGCATATATTCAGGTTGCCCACAGATTGGGGAACCCGAAAAAACATGTGTTTTCCGTATCTGACCTTTCCTTCAAAAGGTAGGCCTGCGCTAATATCACAATTGTTGGCAATAGCCAATTAAGCATGAAAACTCAAAATGTGAAACTGACCTCCAATTCGAAATGTATGCATATACTCAGGTTGCCCACAGATTGGGGAACCCGAAAAAACATGTGTTTTCCATATCCCATCTTTCTTTCAAAAGATAGGCCTAGGCCAATATCACAATTGTTGCAATACCATTAATCATGAAAACTCAAAATGGAAACTGACCCTCAAATTCGAATGTAATCATATACTCAGGTGCCCCCAGATTGGGACACGAAAATCACATGTGTTTTCCGTATCCAATCTTTCGTTCAAAAGATAGGGCTGGGCCAATATCACCATTGTGGGCAAATGGCCAATTAAGCATGTAAACTCAAAATGTGAAACTGACCTCAAATTCGAAATGTATGCATATACTCAGGTTCCCCACAGGTTGGGGAACCCGAAAAAACATGTGTTTTCCGTATCTGACCTTTCCTTCAAAAGGTAAGCCTGGGCCAATATCAAAATTGTTGGCAAATGGCCAATTAAGCATGAAAACTCAAAATGTGAAACTGACCTCAAATTCGAAATGTATGCATATACTCAGTTTGCCCACAGGTTGGGGAACCCGAAAAAACATGTGTTTTCCATATCCAATCTTTCTTTCAAAAGATAGGCCTGGGGCAATATCACAATTGTTGGCAAATAGCCAATTAAGCATGAAAACTCAAAATGTGAAACTGACCTCAAATTCGAAATGTATGCATATACTCAGGTTGCACACAATTGGGGAACACGAAGACATGTGTTTTTCCGTATCCAATCTTTCTTTCAAGATAGGCCTGGGGCCAATATCACATTGTGGGCAAATAGCCAATTAGCATGAAAACTCAAATGTGAAACTGACCTCAAATCGCATGTATGCTTACATCAGGTCGCCCACAAGGTTGGGGAACCCTAAAAAACATGTGTTTTCCGTATCCAACCTTTCCTTCAAAAGGTAGGCTTGGGCCTATATCGCATATGTTTGCAAATTGCCAAATTAGCATGAAAACTCAAAATGTGAAACTGACCTCAAATTCGAAATGTATGCATATACTCAACTTCCCCACAGGTTGGGCAACCCGAAAAAACATGTGTTTTCCGTATCCAACCTTTTCTTCAAAAGGTAGGCCTAGGCCATATCACAATTGTTTGGGCAAATATCCATTAAGCGTGAAAACTCAAAGTGTGAAACTGTCACCTCAAAATTCGAAATGTATGTCATATAACTCCGGTTGCCCACAGATTGGGGAACACGAGAACATGTGTTTTCCGTATCCATCTTTCTTTCAAAAGATAGGCCTGGGCCAATATCACAATTTTTGGCAAATAGCCAATTAAGCATGAAAACTCAAAATGTGAAACTGACCTCAAATTCGCAAGGTATGCATATACTCAGGTTGCCCACACGTTGGTGAACCCGAAAAAACATGTGTTTTCCGTATCTGACCTTTCCTTCAAAAGGTAGGCCTGCGCTAATATCTCAATTGTTGGCAAATAAGCCAATTAAGCATGAAAACTGAAAATGGGAAACTGACCTCAAATTCGAAATGGATGCATATACTCAGGTTGCCCACACGTTGGTGAACCGAAAACATGTGTTTTCCCTATCTGACCTTTCCTTCAAAAGGTAGGCCTGGGCCAATATCACAATTGTTGGCAAATAGCCAATTAAGCATGAAAACTCAAAATGTGAAACTGACCTCAAATTCGCAATGTATGCATATACTCAGGTTGCCCACAGATTGGGGGACCCGAAAAAACATGTGTTTTCCGTATCTGACCTTTCCTTCAAAAGGTAGGCCTGCGCTAATATCACAATTGTTGGCAAATAAGCCAATTAAGCATGAAAACTCAAAATGTGAAACTGACCTCCAAATCGAACAGTATGCATATACTCAACTTCCCCCACAGGTTGGCGGAACCGAAAAAACTGTGTTTTCCGTATCCAACCTTTCCTTCAAAAAGTAGGCCTGGGACAATATCACAATTGTTGGCAAATGGCAAATTTAGCATGAAAACTCAAAATGTAAAACTGACCTCAAATTCGAAATGTATGCATATACTCAGGTTCCCCACAGGTTGGGGAACCCGAAAAAACATGTGTTTTCCGTATCAGCCTTTTCTTCAAAAGTAGGCCTGGGACAAATCACATTTGTTCGCAAATAACCCAAATAAGGATGAAAATCAAAATGTGAAACTGACCCAAAATCGAAAAGTATGCATATACTCATCTTCCCACAGGTTGGGGAACCCGAAAAAACATGTGTTTTCCGTATCCAGCCTTTCCTTCAAAAGGTAGGCCTGGGACAATATCACATTTGTTCGCAAATAACCCAAATAAGGATGAAAACTCAACATGTGAAACTGACCTCAAATTCGAAATGTATGCATATACTCAACTTCCCCACAGGTTGGGGAACCCGAAAAAACATGTGTTTTCCGTATCCAACCTTTCCTTCAAAAGGTAGGCCTGGGACAATATCACATTTGTTCGCAAATAACCCAATAAGGGTGAAAACTCAAAATGTGAAACTCACCTCCAATTCGAAATGTATGCATATACTCAACTTCCCCACAGGTTGGGGAACCCGAAAAAACATGTGTTTTCCGTATCCAACCTTTCCTTCAAAAGGTAGGCCTTGGACAATATCACATTTGTTGACAAATAAGCCAATTAAGGATGAAAACTCAAAATGTGAAACTGACCTCAAATTCGAAATGTATGCATATACTCAACTTCCCCACAGGTTGGGGAACCCGAAAAAACATGTGTTTTCCGTATCAAACCTTTCCTTCAAAAGGCAGGCCTGCGCCAATATCACAATTGTTGGCAAATGGCCAATTTAGCATGAAAACTCAAAATGCAAAACTGACCTCAAATTCGAAATGTATGCATATAGTCAGGTTCCCCACAGGTTGGGGAACCCGAAAAAACGTGTTTTCCGTATCCAACCTTTCCTTCAAGAGGTAGGCCTGGGCCAATATCACAATTGTTGGCAAATGGCCAATTTAGCATGAAAACTCAAAATGTGAAAGTGATCTCAAATTCGAAATGTATGCATATACTCAGGTTTCCCACAGGTTGGGGAACCCGAAAAAACATGTGTTTTCCGTATCCAGCCTTTCCTTCAAAAAGGTAGGCCTGGGCCAATATCACAATTGTTGGCAAATAAGCCAATTAAGCATGAAAACTCAAAATGTGAAACTGACCTCAAATTCGCAATGTATGCATATACTCACGTTCCCCACAGGTTGGGCAACCCGAAAAAACATGTGTTTTCCATATCCAATCTTTCTTTCAAAAGATAGGCCTGGGCCAATATCACAATTGTTGGCAAATAGCCAATTAAGGATGAAAACTCAAAATGTGAAACTGACCTCAAATTCGAAATGTATGCATATACTCAGGTTCCCCACAGGTTGGGAAACCTGAAAAAACATGTGTTTTCCATATCCAACCTTTCCTTCAAAAGGTAGGCCTGGGCCAATATTACATTTGTTCGCAAATAACCCAAATAAGAATGAAAACTCAAAATGTAAAACTGACCTCAAATTTGAAATGTATGCATATACTCAACTTCCCCACAGGTTGGGCAACCCGAAAAAACATGTCTTTTCCGTATCCAACCTTTCCTTCAAAAGGTAGGCCTGGGCCAATATCACATTTGTTCGCAAATAACCCAAATAAGGATGAAAACTAAAAATGTGAAACTGACCTCTAATTCGAAATGTATGCATATACTCAACTTCCCCACAGTTGGGGAACCCGAAAAACATGTGTTTTCCGTATCCAACCTTTCCTTCAAAAGTTAGGCCTGGGACAATATCACATTTGTTCGCAAATAACCCAAATAAGGATGAAAACTCAAAATGTGAAACTGACCTCAAATTCGAAATGTATGCATATACTCAACTTCCCGACAGTTTGGGGAACCTGAAAAAACATGTGTTTTCCGTATCCAACCTTTCCTTCAAAAGGCAGGCCTGCGCCAATATCACAATTGTTGGCAAATGGCCAATTTAGCATGAAAACTCAAAATGTAAAACTGACCTCAAATTCGAAATGTATGCATGTACTCCGGTTCCCCACAGGTTGGGGAACCTGAAAAAAAATGTGTTTTCCGTATCCAACCTTTCCAACAAAAAGGTAGGCCTGGGCCAATATCACAATTGTTGGCAAATGGCCAATTTAGCATGAAAACTCAAAATGTAAAAATGACCTCAAATTCGAAATGTATGCATAGAGTGAGGTTCCCCACAGGTTGGGGAACCCGAAAAAACATGTGTTTTCCGTATCCAACCTTTCCTTCAAAAGGCAGGCCTGCGCCAATATCACAATTGTTGGCAAATGGCCAATTTAGCATGAAAACTCAAAATGTAAAACTGACCTCAAATTCGAAATGTATGCATATACTCAGGTTCGCCACAGGTTGGGGAACCCGAAAAAACATGTGTTTTCCGTATCCAGCCTTTTCTTCAAAAGATAGGCCTGGGACAATATCACATTTGTTCGCAAATAACCCAAATAAGGATGAAAACTCAAAATGTGAAACTGACCTCAAATTCGAAATGTATGCATATACTCAACTTCCCCACAGGTTGGGGAACCCGAAAAAACATGTGTTTTCCGTATCCAACCTTTCCTTCAAAAGGTAGGCCTTGAACAATATCACATTTGTTGACAAATAAGCCAATTAAGGATGAAAACTCAAAATGTGAAACTGACCGCAAATTCGAAATGTATGCATATACTCAACTTCCCCACAGGTTGGGGAACCCGAAAAAACATGTGTTTTCCGTATCCAACCTTTCCTTCAAAAGGCAGGCCTGCCCCAATATCACAATTGTTGGCAAATGGCCAATATAGCATGAAAACTCAAAATGTAAAACTGACCTCAAATTCGAAATGTATGCATATAGTCAGGTTCCCCACAGGTTGGGGAACCCGAAAAAACATGTGTTTTCGGTATCCAACCTTTCCTTCAAAAGGTAGGCCTGGGACAATATCACATTTGTTCGCAAATAACCCAAAAAAGGATGAAAACTCAAAATGTGAAACTGACCTCAAATTCGAAATGTATGCATATACTCAACTTCCCCACAGGTTGGGGAACCCGAAAAAACATGTGTTTTCCGTATCCAACCTTTCCTTCAAAAGGCAGGCCTTGGACAATATCACATTTGTTGACAAATAAGCCAATTAAGGATGAAAACTCAAAATGTGAAACTGACCTCAAATTCGAAATGTATGCATATACTCAACTTCCCCACAGTTGGGGAACCCGAAAAAACATGTCTTTTCCGTATCCAACCTTTCCTTCAAAAGGCAGGCCTGGGCCAATATCACAATTGTTGGCAAATGGCCAATTTAGCATGAAAACTCAAAATGTAAAACTGACCTCAAATTTGAAATGTATGCATATAATCAGGTTCCCCATAGTTTGGGGAACCTGAAAAAACATGTGTTTTCCGTATCCAGCCTTTCCTTCAAAAGGTAGGCCTGGGAAAATATCACATTTGTTCGCAAATAACCCAAATAAGGATGAAAACTCAAAATGTGAAATTGACCTCAAATTCGAAATGTATGCAAATACTCAACTTCCCCACAGGTTGGGGAACCCGAAAAAACATGTGTTTTCCGTATCCAACCTTTCCTTCAAAAGGTAGGCCTTGGACAATATCACATTTGTTGACAAATAAGCCAATTAAGGATGAAAACTCAAAATGTTAAACTGACCTCAAATTCGAAATGTATGCATATACTCAACTTCCCCACAGGTTGGGGAACCCGAAAAAACATATGTTTTCCGTATCCAACCTTTCCTTCAAAAGGCAGGCCTGCCCCAATATCTCAATTTTTGGCAAATGGCCAATATAGCATGAAAACTCAAAATGTAAAACTGACCTCAAATTCGAAATGTATGCATATAGTCAGGTTCCCCAGAGGTTGGGGAACCCGAAAAAACATGTGTTTTCCGTATCCAACCTTTCCTTCAAAAGGTAGGCCTGGGACAATATCACATTTGTTCGCAAATAACCCAAAAAAGGATGAAAACTCAAAATGTGAAACTGACCTCAAATTCGAAATGTATGCATATACTCAACTTCCCCACAGGTTGGGGAACCCGAAAAAACATGTATTTTCCGTATCCAACCTTTCCTTCAAAAGGCAGGCCTGCGCCAATATCACAATTCTTGGCAAATGGCCAATTTAGCATGAAAACTCAAAATGTGAAACTGACCTCAAATTCGAAATGTATGCATATAGTCAGGTTCCCCACAGGTTGGGGAACCCGAAAAACCATGTGTTTTCCGTATCCAACCTTTCCTTCAAAAGGTAGGCCTGGGAAAATATCACATTTGTTCGCAAATAACCCAAAAAACGATGAAAACTCAAAATGTGAAACTGACCTCAAATTCGAAATGTATGCATATACTCAACTTCCCCACAGTTGGGGAACCCGAAAAAACATGTCTTTTCCGTATCCAACCTTTCCTTCAAAAGGCAGGCCTGGGCCTATATCCCATATGTTTGCAAATGGCTAATTTAGCATGAAAACTCAAAATGTGAAACTGACTTGAAATTCGCAATGTATGCATATGCTCAGGTTGCCCACAGGTTGGGGAACCCGAAAAACATTGTTTTCCATAATCCATCTTCTTCAAAAGATAGGCCTGGGCCAATGATCACAAATTGTTTGGCAAATACCCAATTAAGCATGAAAAACTCAAAAATGTGAAACTGACCTCACAATTCGAAATGTATGCTATATCAGGTTGCCCACACGTTGGGGAACCCGAAAAAACATGTGTTTTTCCGTATCTGACCTTTCCTTCAAAAGGTAGGCCTGCGCTAATATCACAATTGTTGTCAAATAGCCAATTAAGCATGAAAACTCAAAATGTGAAACTGACCTCAAATTCGAAATGTGTGCATATACTCAGGTTCCCCACAGGTAGGGCAACCCGAAAAAACATGTGTTTTCCGTATCCAACCTTTCCTTCAAAAGGTAGGCTTGGGCCTATATCGCATCCGTTTGCAAATGGCCAATTTAGCATGAAAACTCAAAATGTGAAACTGACCTCAAATTCGAAATGTATGCATATACTCAGGTTCCCCACAGGTTGGGCAACCCGAAAAAACATGTGTTTTCCGGATCCAACCTTTCCTTCAAAAGGTAGGCTTGGGCCTATATCGCATATGTTTGCAAATGGCCAATTAAGCATGAAAACTCAAAATGTGAAACTGACCTCAAATTCCTACGTATGCATATACTCAGGTTGCCCACAGGTTGGGGAAGCCGAAAAAACATGTGTTTTCCGTATCTGACCTTTCCATCAAAAGATAGGCCTGGGGCCGAATATCACAATGTTGGCAAATACCATTGAGCATGAAAACTCAAAATGTGAAACTGACCTCATATTCGAAATGTATGCATATATTCAGGTTGCCAACAGATTGGGGAACCCGAAAAAACATGTGTTTTCCATATCCAATCTTTCTTTCAAAAGATAGGCCTGGGCCAATATCACAATTGTTGGCAAATAGCCAATTAAGCATGAAAACTCAAAATGTGAAACTGACCTCAAATTCGAAATGTATGCATATACTCAGGTTGCCCCCAGATTGGGGAACACGAAAAAACATGTGTTTTCCGTATCTGACCTTTCCTTCAAAAGGTAGGCCTGCGCTAATATCACAATTGTTGGCAAATAAGCCAATTAAGCATGAAAACTCAAAATGTGAAACTGAC
>NW_024099043.1:0-8468 GCF_016545835.1 Crotalus tigris
GATGTCCGGGGAAGGAAATTCCTGATGCCAGGGTCAGGGATTTTTGTACTCCGGAGGTGAAATTTTTTTTTGACCCAAATGTATAAACGGACGTCAGACTGGGATTTGAGTTTAAATTTCATGCTTAAAAAAGGTGCTTTTTCTGCTTTTTAAAAATTGAGCCGTTTTGATGTCCGGGGAAGGAAATTCCTGATTTCGGGGTCAGGGATTTTTGTGCTCCGGAGTTGACAAATTTTTTTTGACCCAAATGTAAAAACAGATGTCAGAATGCGATTCGGGGTTAAATTTCATGCTTAAAATGGTGCTTTTTGTAGTTTTTAAAAATTGAGCCATTTTGGTGTCCATGCAAGGAAATTCTTGATGTCGGGGTCAGGGATTTTTGTGCTCCGCAGATGAAAATTTTTGTTTCACCCAAATGTAAAAACAGACGTCAGAATGGGATTCGGGGTTAAATTTCATGCTTAAAAAAGTTGCTTTTTCTGGTTTTTAAAAATTGAGCCGTTTTGGTGTCCGAAGAAGGAAAGTCCTGATTTCGGGGTCAGGGATTTTTGTGCTCCGGAGTTGACATATTTTTTTTGACCCAAATGTATAAACGGACGTCAGAATGGGATTCGGGGTTAAATTTCATGCTTAAAATGGTGCTTTTTGTAGTTTTTAAAAATTGAGCCCTTTTGGTGTCCATGCAAGGAAATTCCTGATGTCGGGGTCAGGGATTTTTGTGCTCCGGAGGTGACAATTTTTTTTTGACCCAAATGTAAAAACAGACGTCAGAATGGGATTCGGGGTTAAATTTCATGCTTAAAAATGGTGCTTTTTCTGCTTTTTAAAAATTGAGCCGTTTTGATGTCCGGGGAAGGAAATTCCTGATGCCGGGGTCAGGAATTTCTGTGCTCCGGAGGTGAAAATTTTTCTTCCACCCAAATGTAAAAATAGACTTCAGAATGGGATTCGGGGTTAAATTTCATGCTTAAAAACAGTGCTTTTTCTGGTTTTTAAAAATTGAGCCGTTTTGATGTCCGGGGAAGGAAATTCCTGATGACAGGGTCAGGGATTTTTGTACTCCGGAGGTGAAAATTTTGTTTCACCCAAATGTAAAAACAGACGTCAGAATGCGATTCGGAGTTAAATTTCATGCTTAAAAATGGTGCTTTTTGTAGTTTTTAAAAATTGAGCCATTTTGGTGTCCATGGGAGGAAATTCCTGATTTCGGTGTCAGGGATTTTTGTGCTCCACAGGTTAACTTTTTGTTCATCCCAAATGTATAAACGACGTCAGAATGGAATTCGGTTAAATTTCATGCTTAAAAAGTGCTTTTTTCTGGTTTTTAAAAAATTGAGCTGTTTTGATGTCCGGGAAGGTAATTCTGATGCCAGGGTCGGGATTTTTGTGCTCCGGAGGTGAAAAAAATTTTGTTTCACCCAAATGTAAAAACAGACGTCAGAATTCGATTCGGGGTAATTTCATGCTTAAAATGGTGCTTTTGTAGTTTTTTAAAAATTGAGCCGCTTTTGGTGTCCATGCAAGGAAATTCCTGATAGCCCGGGGTCGGAGTTTTGTGCTCCGGAGGTGACATTTTTTTTTGACCCAAATGTATAAACGGACGTTAGAATGGATTTGAGTTTAAAATTTCATGCTAAAAAGGTGCTGTTTCTGGTTTTTTTTAAAATTGAGCCGTTTTGGTGTCAAGGGAATGAAATTCCTGATGCCGGGGTCAGGGATTTTTGTGCTCCGGAGGTGACAAATTTTTTTTGACCCAAATGTATAAACGGACGTTAGAATGTGATTTGAGTTTAAATTTCATGCTTAAAAAAGGTGCTGTTTCTGGTTTTTAAAAATTGAGCCGTTTTGATGTCCAGCTAAGGAAATTCCTGATACCAGGGTCAGGGATTTTTGTGCTCCGGAGGTGAAAATTTTTGTTTCACCCAAATGTAAAAACAGACGTCAGAATGCGATTCGGGGTTAAATTTCATGCTTAAAATGGTGCTTTTTGTAGTTTTTAAAAATTGAGCCCTTTTGGTGTCCATGGAAGGAAATTCCTGATTTCGGGGTCAGGGATTTTTGTACTCCGGAGGTGAAAATTTTGTTTCACCCCAATGTAAAAACAGACGTCAGAATGCGATTCGGAGTTAAATTTCATGCTTAAAAAAAGTTGCTTTTCTGGTTTTTAAAATTGGCCGTTTTGGTTTCCCGAAGAAAGGAATTCCTGATTTCGGGTCAGGGATTTTTGTGCTCCGGAGTGACATATTTTTTTTGACCCAAATGTTATAAACGGACGTCAGAATGGGATTCGGGGTTAAATTTCATGCTTAAAATGGTGCTTTTTGTAGTTTTTAAAAATTGAGCCATTTTGGTGTCCATGCAAGGAAATTCTTGATGTCGGGGTCAGGGATTTTTGTGCTCCGGAGGGGACAAATTTTTTTTGACCCAAATGTATAAACGGACGTCAGAATGGGATTCAGGGTTAAATTTCATGCTTAAAAATGGTGCTGTTTCTGGTTTTTAAAAATTGAGCCGTTTTGATGTCCGGGGAAGGAAATTCCTGATGCCAGGGTCAGGGATTTTTGTACTCCGGAGGTGAAATTTTTTTTTGACCCAAATGTATAAACGGACGTCAGAATGGGATTCGGGGTTAAATTTCATGCTTAAAAAAAGTGCTTTTTCTGGTTTTTAAAAATTGAGCCGTTTTGAGGTCCGGGAAAGGAAATTCATGATGCCAGGGTCAGGGATTTTTGTACTCCGGAGGTGAAAATTTCGTTTCACCCAAATGTAAAAACAGACGTCAGAATGCGATTCGGGGTTAAATTTCATGCTTAAAATTGTGTTTTTTGTAGTTTTAAAAAATTGAGCCATTGTGGTGTCCATGGAAGGAAATTCCAGATTTCAGGGTCAGGGATTTTTGTGCTCCACAGATGAAAATTTTTGTTCCACCCAAATGTAAAAACAGACGTCAGAATGGGATTCGGGGTTAAATTTCATGCTTAAAAAAGTTGCTTTTTCTGGTTTTTAAAAATTGAGCCGTTTTGGTGTCCGAAGAAGGAAATTCCTGATTTCGGTGTCAGGAATTTTTGTGCTCCGCAGATGAAAATTTTTGTTCCATCCAAATGTAAAAACAGACGTCAGAATGCAATTCGGAGTTAAATTTCATGCTTAAAATGGTGCTTTTTGTAGTTTTTAAAAATTGAGCCATTTTGGTGTCCATGGAAGGAAATTCCTGATTTCGGTGTCAGGGATTTTTGTGCTCCGCAGGTGAAAATTTTCGTTCGACCCAAATGTATAAACGGACGTCAGAATGGGATTCGGGGTTAAATTTCATGCTTAAAAAAAGTGCTTTTTCTGGTTTTTAAAAATTGAGCCGTTTTGATGTCCGGGGAAGGAAATTCCTGATGCCGGGGTCAGGAATTTTTGTGCTCCGGAGGTGAAAATTTTTCTTCCACCCAAATGTAAAAATAGACTTCAGAATGGGATTCGGGGTTAAATTTCATGCTTAAAAAAAATGCTTTTTCTGGTTTTTAAAAATTGAGCCGTTTTGATGTCCGGGGAAGGAAATTCCTGATGCCAGGGTCAGGGATTTTTGTACTCCGGAGGTGAAAATTTTGTTTCACCCAAATGTAAAAACAGACGTCAGAATGCGATTCGGGGTTAAATTTCATGCTTAAAATGGTGCTTTTTGTAGTTTTTAAAAATTGAGCCGTTTTGGTGTCAAGGGAAGGAAATTCCTGATGCCGGGGTCAGGGATTTTTGTGCTCCAGAGGTGACAATTTTTTTTTGACCCAAATGTATAAACGGACGTTAGAATGGGATTTGAGTTTAAATTTCATGCTTAAAAAAGGTGCTGTTTCTGGTTTTTAAAAATTGAGCCGTTTTGATGTCCGGGGAAGGAAATTCCTGATGCCCGGGTCAGGGATTTTTGTACTCCGGAGCGTGTAATTTTTTTTGACCCAAATTTATAAACGACGTCAGATGGTATTCGGGGTTAAAGTGCATGCTTAAAAATGGTGCTTTTTCTGCTTTTTTAAAATTGAGCCTTTTGATGTCCGGGGAAGGAAATTCTGATGCCGGGGTCAGGGATTTTTGTGCTCCGGAGGGGAAAAATTTTTGTTTCACCCAATGTAAAACAGACGTCAGAATGCGATTCGGGGTTAAATTTCATGCTAAAATGGTGCTTTTTGTAGTTTTGAAAAATTGAGCCATTTTGGTGTCCATGGAAGGAAATTCCTGATTTCGGTGTCAGGGATTTTTGTGCTCCGCAGGTGAAAATTTTTGTTCGACCCAAATGTATAAACGGACGTCAGAATGGGATTCGGGGTTAAATTTCATGCTTAAAAAAAGTGCTTTTTCTGGTTTTTAAAATTGAGCCGTTTTGATGTCCGGGGAAGGAAATTCCTGATGCCAGGGTCAGGGATTTGTGTGCTCCGGAGTTTTGACATATTTTTTTTTTTGACCGCAAGATGTATAACGGACGTCAGAATGGGATTCGGGGTTAAATTTCCATCTTAAAACAAAATGGTGCTTTTGTAGTTTTTAAAATTGACTTTTGTGTCCATTCAAGGAAATTCCTGATGTCGGGGTCAGGGATTTTTGTGCTTCCGTGGATGACAAATTGTTTTTGACCCAACATGTTAAAAAACCGACTGTCAGAATGGGATTCGGGGTTAATTTCATCCTAAAATGGTGATTTTTCTGCTTTTTAAAAATTGAGCCGTTTTGATGTCCGGGGAAGGAAATTCCTGATTCCGGGGTCAGGAATTTTTGTGCTCCGGAGGTGAAAATTTTTCTTCCACCCAAATGTAAAAATAGACTTCAGAATGGGATTCGGGGTTAAATTTCATGCTTAAAAACAGTGCTTTTTCTGGTTTTTAAAAATTGAGCCGTTTTGATGTCCGGGGAAGGAAATTCCTGATGCCAGGGTCAGGGATTTTTGTACTCCGGAGGTGAAAATTTTGTTTCACCCAAATGTAAAAACAGACGTCAGAATGCGATTTGGAGTTAAATTTCATGCTTAAAAATGGTGCTTTTTGTAGTTTTTAAAAATTGAGCCATTTTGGTGTCCATGGAAGGAAATTCCTGATTTCGGTGTCAGGGATTTTTGTGCTCCACAGGTGAAAATTTTTGTTCCACCCAAATGTATAAACGGACGTCAGAATGGGATTCGGGGTTAAATTTCATGCTTAAAAAAAGTGCTTTTTCTGGTTTTTAAAAATTGAGCTGTTTTGATGTCCGGGGAAGGAAATTCCTGATGCCAGGGTCAGGGATTTTTGTGCTCCGGAGGTGAAAAATTTTGTTTCACCCAAATGTAAAAACAGATGTCAGAATGCGATTTGGGGTTAAATTTCATGCTTAAAATGGTGCTTTTTGTAGTTTTTAAAAATTGAGCCCTTTTGGTGTCCATGCAAGGAAATTCCTGATGTCGGGGTCAGGGATTTTTGTGCTCCGGAGGTGACAAATTTTTTTTGACCCAAATGTAAAAACAGACGTCAGACTGGGATTCGGGGTTAAATTTCATGCTTAAAAATGGTGCTTTTTCTGCTTTTTAAAAATTGAGCCGTTTTGATGTCCGGGGAAGGAAATTCCTGATGCCGCGGTCAGGAATTTTTGTGCTCCGAGTGAAATTTTTTTTTTACCCAAATTATAAACGGACGGTCGAGAATGGGATCGGGTTAAATTTCATGCTTAAAAATGGTGCTTTTTCTGCTTTTTAAAAATTGAGCCATTTGATGTCCGGGGAAGGAAATCCTGATGTGCCTGTTCAGGGATTTTTGTGCTCCGGAGGTGAAAAATTTTTGGTTTCATCACCCAGGGAAAAACAGACGTCAGAATGCGATTCGGGGTTAATTTCATGCTTAAAAGGTGCTTTTGTAGTTTTTTAAAAATTGAGCCATTTTGGTGTCCATGCAAGGAAATTCTTGATGCGGGTCAGGGATTTTTGTGCTCACGCAGGATGAAAACTTTTTTGTTTCACCAGGAGCCCAAATGTGACAAAAAAACAGACGTCAGAATGGGATTCGGGGTTAAATTTCATGCTTAAAAAAGTTGCTTTTTCTGGTTTTTAAAAATTGAGCCGTTTTGGTGTCCGAAGAAGGAAATTCCTGATTTCGGGGTCAGGGATTTTTGTGCTCCGGAGTTGACATATTTTTTTTGACCCAAATGTATAAACGGACGTCAGAATGGGATTCGGGGTTAAATTTCATGCTTAAAATGGTGCTTTTTGTAGTTTTTAAAAATTGAGCCCTTTTGGTGTCCATGCAAGGAAATTCTTGATGTCGGGGTCAGGGATTTTTGTGCTCCGGAGGGGACAAATTTTTTTTGACCCAAATGTATAAACGGACGTCAGAATGGGATTCGGGGTTAAATTTCATGCTTAAAAATGGTGCTGTTTCTGGTTTTTAAAAATTGAGCCGTTTTGATGTCCGGGGAAGGAAATTCCTGATGCCAGGGTCAGGGATTTTTGTACTCCGGAGGTGAAATTTTTTTTTGACCCAAATGTATAAACGGACGTCAGAATGGGATTCGGGGTTAAATTTCATGCTTAAAAAAAGTGCTTTTTCTGGTTTTTAAAAATTGAGCCGTTTTGAGGTCCGGGAAAGGAAATTCCTGATGCCAGGGTCAGGGATTTTTGTACTCCGGAGGTGAAAATTTCGTTTCACCCAAATGTAAAAACAGACGTCAGAATGCGATTCGGGGTTAAATTTCATGCTTAAAATTGTGTTTTTTGTAGTTTTAAAAAATTGAGCCATTGTGGTGTCCATGGAAGGAAATTCCAGATTTCAGGGTCAGGGATTTTTGTGCTCCACAGATGAAAATTTTTGTTACACCCAAATGTAAAAACAGACGTCAGAATGGGATTCGGGGTTAAATTTCATGCTTAAAAAAGTTGCTTTTTCTGGTTTTTAAAAATTGAGCCGTTTTGGTGTCCGAAGAAGGAAATTCCTGATTTCGGTGTCAGGAATTTTTGTGCTCCGCAGATGAAAATTTTTGTTCCATCCAAATGTAAAAACAGACGTCAGAATGCAATTCGGAGTTAAATTTCATGCTTAAAATGGTGCTTTTTGTAGTTTTTAAAAATTGAGCCATTTTGGTGTCCATGGAAGGAAATTCCTGATTTCGGTGTCAGGGATTTTTGTGCTCCGCAGGTGAAAATTTTCGTTCGACCCAAATGTATAAACGGACGTCAGAATGGGATTCGGGGTTAAATTTCATGCTTAAAAAAAGTGCTTTTTCTGGTTTTTAAAAATTGAGCCGTTTTGATGTCCGGGGAAGGAAATTCCTGATGCCGGGGTCAGGAATTTTTGTGCTCCGGAGGTGAAAATTTTTCTTCCACCCAAATGTAAAAATAGACTTCAGAATGGGATTCGGGGTTAAATTTCATGCTTAAAAAAAATGCTTTTTCTGGTTTTTAAAAATTGAGCCGTTTTGATGTCCGGGGAAGGAAATTCCTGATGCCAGGGTCAGGGATTTTTGTACTCCGGAGGTGAAAATTTTGTTTCACCCAAATGTAAAAACAGACGTCAGAATGCGATTCGGGGTTTTAAATTTCATGCTTAAAATGTGTGCTTTTTGTAGTATTTTAAAAATTGAGCCGTTTTTGGTGTCAGGGGGAAGGAAATTCCCCTGATGCCGGGTTACTAGGTATTTTTGTGCTCCGTAGGTACAATTTATTTTTTGACCCAAATGTATAAACGGAGCGTAGAATGGGATTCGGAGTTAAATTTCATGCTTAAAAATGGTGCTTTTTCTGGTTTTTAAAAATTGAGCCGTTTTGAGGTCCGGGGAAGGAAATTCCTGATGCCAGGATCAGGGATTTTTGTGCTCCGGAGGTGAAAATTTTTTTTGACCCAAATGTATAAACTGACGTCAGAATGGGATTTGAGTTTAAATTTCATGCTTAAAAAAGGTGCTTTTTCTGCTTTTTAAAAATTGAGCCGTTTTGATGTCCGGGGAAGGAAATTCCTGATTTCGGGGTCAGGGATTTTTGTGCTCCGGAGTTGACAAATTTTTTTTGACCCAAATGTAAAAACAGATGTCAGAATGCGATTCGGGGTTAAATTTCATGCTTAAAATGGTGCTTTTTGTAGTTTTTAAAAATTGAGCCATTTTGGTGTCCATGCAAGGAAATTCTTGATGTCGGGGTCAGGGATTTTTGTGCTCCGCAGATGAAAATTTTTGTTTCACCCAAATGTAAAAACAGACGTCAGAATGGGATTCGGGGTTAAATTTCATGCTTAAAAAAGTTGCTTTTTCTGGTTTTTAAAAATTGAGCCGTTTTGGTGTCCGAAGAAGGAAAGTCCTGATTTCGGGGTCAGGGATTTTTGTGCTCCGGAGTTGACATATTTTTTTTGACCCAAATGTATAAACGGACGTCAGAATGGGATTCGGGGTTAAATTTCATGCTTAAAATGGTGCTTTTTGTAGTTTTTAAAAATTGAGCCCTTTTGGTGTCCATGCAAGGAAATTCCTGATGTCGGGGTCAG
>NW_024099044.1:0-4950 GCF_016545835.1 Crotalus tigris
TTTCACCTCCGGAGCACAAAAATCCCTGACCGCGGCATCAGGAATTTCCTTCCCTGGACACCAAAACGGCTCAATTTTTGAAAACTAAAAAAGGACCATTTTTATGCTTGAAATTTAACACCGAATCGCATTCTGATGTCTGTTTTTACTTTTGGGTGAAACAAAAATTTTCACCTCCACAGCACAAAAATCCCTGACCCCGGCATCAGGAATTTCCTTCCCTGGACTGCAAAACGTCTCAATTTTAAGAACTACAAAAAGCACCATTTTTAAGCTTGAAATTTAACCCCAAATCCAATTCTGACGTCCGTTTATACATTTGTGTCAAAAAAAAATTTTCACCTCCTGAGCATAAAAATCCCTGACCGCGGCATCAGGAATTTCCTTCCCTGGACACCAAAACGACTCAATTTTTAAAAACTAAAAATGGACCATTTTTAAGCTTGAAATTTAACCCCGAATCGCATCCTGACGTCGGTTTTTATATTTGGGTGAAACCAAAATTTTCACCTCCACTGCACAAAAATCCCTGACCCCGGCATCAGGAATTTCCTTCCCTGGACACCAAAACGGCTCAATTTTTAAAAACTAAAAAAGGACCATTTTTAAGCGTGAAATTTAACCCCGAATCGCCTTCTGACGTCTGTTTTTACATTTGGGTGAAACAAAAATTTCAACCTCCGGAGGCACAAAAATCCCTGACCCCGGCATAAGGAATTCCTTCCCTGGACCACCAAAACGGCTCAATTTTTAAAAACTAAAATGGACCATTTTAAGCTTGAAATTTGAAACCCCGAATCCATTCTGACGTCTGTTTTTTACATTTCGGTGAAACAAAATTTTCACCTCCAGAAGAACAAAAATCCCTGACGCCGGCATCAGTAATTTCCTTCCCTTGGGACAAACCAAAACGTCTCAATTTTAAACTACAAAAAGCACCTTTTGTAAGCATGAAAATTTAACCTCCTCGATCCTTCTGACGTCCGTTTATACATTTGGGTGAAAAAAAAATTTTCACCTCCAGAGCACAAAAATTCCTGACCCCGGCATCAGGAATTTCCTTCCCTGGACACCAAAACGGCTCAATTTTTGAAAACTAAAAAAGGACCATTTTTAAGCTTGAAATTTAACCCCGAATCGCATTCTGACATCTGTTTTTATATTTCGGTGAAACAAAAATTTTCACCTCCAGAGAACAAAAATCCCTGACGCCGGCATCAGGAATTTCCTTCCCTGGACACCAAAACGTCCCAATTACAAAACTACAAAAAGCACCTTTTTTAAGCATGAAATTTAACCCCGAATCCATTCTGACGTCCGTTTATACATTTGGGTGAAAAAAAAATTTTCACCTCCCGAGCACAAAAATCCCTGACCGCGGCATCAGGAATTTCCTTCCCTGGACACCAAAACGGCTCAATTTTTGAAAACTAAAAAAGGACCATTTTTATGCTTGAAATTTAACACCGAATCGCATTCTGACGTCCGTTTATACATTTGGGTGAAACAAAAATTTTCACCTCCACAGCACAAAAATCCCTGACCCCGGCATCAGGAATTTCCTTCCCTGGACTGCAAAACTCTCCAATTTTAAGGAACTCAAAACGCACCATTTTTAAGCTTTTGAAATTTAACCCCGAATCCAATTCTGACGTCCGTTTATACATTTGGTCAAAAAAAATATTACAAACCATCCACGCACAACAATCCCTGACCCTGGCAGCAGGACTTTCCTTCCTGGACATCAAAAGGGCTCAATTTTAAAAACTACAAAAAGCACCTTTTTTAAGCATGAAATTTAACCCCGAATCCATTCTGACGTCCGTTTATACATTTGTGTCAAAAAAAAAATTTCACATCCGGAGCACAAAAATCTCTGACCGCGGGATCAGGAATTACCTTCCCTGGACACCAAAACGGCTCAATTTTTAAAAACTAAAAATGGACCATTTTTAAGCTTGAAATTTAACCCCGAATCGCATTCTGACATCTGTTTTTACATTTCGGTGAAACAAAAATTTTCACCTCCAGAGAACAAAAATCCCTGACGCCGGCATCAAGAATTTCCTTCCCTGGACACCAAAACGTCTCAATTATAAAACTATAAAAAGCACCTTTTTTAAGAATGAAATTTAACCCCGAATCCATTCTGACGTCCGTTTATACATTTGGGTGAAAAAAAAATTTTCACCTCCGGAGCACAAAAATCCCTGACCGCGGCATCAGGAATTTCCTTCCCTGCACACCAAAACGGCTCAATTTTTAAAAACTAAAAAAGGACCATTTTTAAGCTTGAAATTTAACCCCGAATCGCATTCTGACGTCTGTTTTTTACATTTCGGTGAAACAAAAATTTTCACCTCCAGAGAACAAAAATCCCTGACCCGGCATCAGGAATTTCCTTCCCTGGACACCAAAATGTCTCAATTTAAAAACTACAAAAAGCACCTTTTTTTTAAGCATGAAATTTAACCCCGAATCCCATTCTGACGTCCGTTTTATATATTTGGGTGAAAAAAAATTTTCACCTCCGGAGCACAAAAATCCCTGACCCCGGCATCAGGAATTTCCTTCCCTGGACACCAAAACGGCTCAATTTTTAAAAACTAAAAAGGGAGCATTTTTAAGCTTGAAATTTAACCCCGAATCCCATTCTGACGTCTGTTTTTACATTTCGGTGAAACAAAAATTTTCACCTCCAGAGAACAAAAATCCCTGACGCCGGCATCAGGAATTTCCTTCCCTGGACACCAAAACGTCTCAATTTTAAAAACTACAAAAAGCACCTTTTGTAAGCATGAAATTTAACCCCGAATCCATTCTGACGGCCGTTTATACATTTGGGTGAAAAAAAAAATTTCACCTCCAGAGCACAAAAATCCCTGACCCCGGCATCAGGAATTTCCTTCCCTGGACACCAAAACGGCTCAATTTTTAAAAACTAAAAAGGGACCATTTTTAAGCTTGAAATTTAACCCCGAATCCCATTCTGACGTCCGTTTATACATTTGGGTCAAAAAAAAATTTTCACCTACGGAGCACAAAATTCCCTGACCCCGGCATAAGGAATTTCCTTTTCTGGACACCAACGTGTCTCAATTTTAAAAACTACAAAAAGCACCTTTTTAAAGCATGAAATTTAACCCTGAATCCCATTCTGACGTCCGTTTATACATTTGGGTCAAAAAAAAATTTTCACCTACGGAGCACAAAATTCCCTGACCCCGGCATAAGGAATTTCCTTCCCTGGACACCAAAACAGCTCAATTTTTAAAAACTAAAAAAGGACCATTTTTAAGCTTGAAATTTAACCCCGAATCGCATTCTGACGTTGGTTTTTACATTTGGGTGAAACAAAAATTTTCAACTCCAGAGCACAAAAATCCCTGACCCCAGCATCAGGAATTTCCTTCCCTGGACACCAAAACGGCTCAATTTTTAAAAACTAAAAAAGGACCATTTTTAAGCTTGAAATTTAAACCCGAATCCCATTCTGACCTCTGTTTTTACATTTCGGTGAAACAAAAATTTTCACCTCCAGAGAACAAAAATCCCTGACCCCGGCATCAGGAATTTCCTTCCCTGGACACCAAAACGTCTCAATTTTTAAAAATTACAAAGAGCAAGTTTTTTAAGCATGAAATTTAAACCCGAATCCCATTCTGACATCCGTTTATACATTTGGGCGATAAAAAAAATTTCACCTACGGAGCACAAAATTCCCTGACCCCTGCAAAAGGAATTTCCTTCCCTGGACACCAAAACGGCTCAATTTTTAAAAACTAAAAAAGGACCATTTTGAAGCTTGAAATTTAAACCCGAATCCCATTCTGACCTCTGTTTTTACATTTCGGTGAAACAAAAATTTTCACCTCCAGAGCACAAATATCCCTGACCCTGGCATAAGGAATTTCCTTTTCTGGACACCAAAACGTCTCAATTTTAAAAACTACAAAAAGCACCTTTTTAAAGCATGAAATTTAACCCTGAATCCCATTCCGACGTCCGTTTATACATTTGGGTCAAAAAAAAATTTTCACCTCCAGAGCACAAAAATCTCTGACCGCGGGATCAGGAATTTCCTTCCCTGGAAACCAAAACGGCTCAATTTTTAAAAACTAAAAATGGACCATTTTTAAGCTTGAAATTTAACCCCGAATCGCATTCTGACGTTGGTTTTTACATTTGGGTGAAACAAAAATTTTCAACTCCAGAGCACAAAAATCCCTGACCCCAGCATCACGAATTTCCTTCCCTGGACACCAAAACGTCTCAATTTTTAAAAATTACAAAAAGCAAGTTTTTTAAGCATGAAATTTAAACCCGAATCCCATTCTGATATCCGTTTATACATTTGGGTCAAAAAAAAATTTTCACCTCCAGAGCACAAAAATCCCTGACCCCGGCATAAGGAATTTCCTTCCCTGGACCCCAAAACGGCTCAATTTTTAAAAACTAAAAAAAGCATGTTTTTTAAGCATGAAATTAAACCCGAATCCCATTCTGACCTCTGTTTTTACATTTCGGTGAAACAAAAATTTTTACCTCCAGAGAACAAAAATCCCTGACCCCGGCATCAGGAATTTCCTTCCCTGGACACCAAAACGTCTCAATTTTAAAAACTACAAAAAGCACCTTTTTTAAGCATGAAATTTAACCCCGAATCCCATTCTGACATCCGTTTATACATTTGGGCGAAAAAAAAATTTTCATCTACAGAGCACAAAATTCCCTGATCCCGGCATCAGGAATTTCCTTCCCTGGACACCAAACGGCTCAATTTTAAAAAACTAAAAAAGGACCATTTTTAAGCTTGAAATTTAACACCGAATCGCATTCTGACGTCGGTTTTTATATTTGGGTGAAACAAAAATTTTCACCTCTAGAGCACAAAAATCCCTGACCCCGGCATCAGGAATTTCCTTCCCTGGACACCAAAACGGCTCAATT
>NW_024099045.1:0-3263 GCF_016545835.1 Crotalus tigris
TTTCCTGGTAAAATATATGGGAAAATCCCATTGGAGGAAAATTCCACTTAGGGTTACGGTTACGTCATCTTGAACTCTAGAGCAAAATGGACACCGCCAACAAACTCGGAGTGCTTGGGTATGGTTATGTGGGCACTGACTTTTCTAGGCTGCCCTTTCTATGTTTCCTGGTAAAATACATGGGAAAATGCCATTGGAGGAAAATTCCACTCAGGGTTAGGGTTACATCACCTTGAACCTCTAGAGCAAAATGGACATCGCCAACGAACTCACAGTGCTTGGGTATGGTTAGGAGGGCACTGACTTTTCTAGGCTGCCCTATGTATGTTTCCTGGTAAAATACATGGAGAAATCCCATTGGAGGAAAATTCCACTTAGGGTTAGGGATACGTCACCATGAACTCCTAGAGCAAAATGGACATCGCCAACGAACTCGGAGTGCTTGGGTATGGTTAGGAGGGCACTGACATTTCTAGGCTGCCCTATGCATGTTTCCTGGTAAACTACATGGGAAAATCCCATTGGAGAAAAATTCCACTTAGGGTTAGGGTTACGTCACCTTGAACTCTAGAGCAAAATGGACATCGCCAAAAAACTCGAAATGCGTGGGTATGGTTATGAGGGCACTGACTTTTCTAGGCTGCCCTTTCTATATTTCGTGGTAAAATACATGGGAATATCCCATTGGCGGAAAATTCCACTCAGAGTTAGGCTTACGTCACCATGAACTCCTAGAGCAAAATGGACAACGCCAACGAACTCGGAGTGCTCGGGTATGGTTAGGAGGGCACTGACATTTCTAGGCTGCCCTATGTATGTTTCCTGGTAAACTACATGGGAAAATCCCATTGGAGAAATATTCCACTTAGGGTTAGGGTTACGTCACCATGACCTCCTTGAGCAAAATGGACATTGCCTACAAACTCGAAGTGCTTGGGTATGGTTAGGACGGCACTGACTTTTATAGGCTGCCCTATGTATGTTTCCTGGTAAAATACATTTGAAAATCCCATTGGAGAAAAATTCCACTTAGAGTTACGGTTACGTCACCATGACCTTGTTGAGCAAAATGGACATTGCCAACAAACTCGGAGTGCTTGGGTATGGTTATGAGGGCACTGACTTTTCTAGGCTGCCCTTTCTATATTTCGTGGTAAAATACATGGGAATATCCCATTGGCGGAAAATTCCACTAAGGGTTAGGCTTACATCACCATGAACTCCTAGAGCAAAATGGACCTCGCCCAACAAACTCGGAGTGCTTGGGTATGGTTATGATGGCACTGACTTTTCTAGGCTGCCCTTTCTATATTTCGTGGTAAAATCCATGGTAATTCCCTTGCGGAAATTCCACAAAGGGTTAGCTTACATCACAGAACTCTAGAGCAAATGGATTATCGCCAATTACTCGTATGCTTGGGTATGGTTAGAGGGCACTGATAAGTTCTAGGCTGCCCTATGTAGTTTTCCTGGTAAAATACAGGGAAATTCCTTGGAGGAAATTCCTTAGGATTAGGGATCTTCACCATGAACTCCTAGAGCAAAATGAACATCGCCACCGAGACTCGGAGTGCTTGGGTATGGTTTATGAGGGCCTGACATTCTATGCTGCCCTATGTAATGTTGCCTGTAAACTACATGGGAAAATCCCCTTTGGAGAAAATTCCACTTATGGTTAGGGCAGGGTGTAGTCACCAAAACACTCAAGATGCCACTTGACCCGTTTCTCACCAAAAACAAAACACCGGGAGCCGCAAAACCCTTTTGATATCTAAAATGAAGATAACACTGCATATATCCTTTTTTATCTTTATTATAGGTATGTGTGTGTGTGTGTGTGAGAGAGAGAGAGAGAGAGTTTGTGTATGTGTGTGTGTGTATATACACACACACACACACACACACACATTAAAAATAAAAGTAAAAATATGACTCTTGGGAATATCCATACTATTAAAACAATGATCACCGAGAGACTGCTTTAAGAGAATAAAATTACATACACACATAGGTTAAAAAAAGGATATATGCAGTGTTATCTTCATTTTAGATGTCAAAAGTGTCTCTCTCTCTCTGTCTCTCTCCCTCCCTCCCTCTCTGCCCTTTGTCTGCCACTCCTCTTCCCCCACTCTTTCTTTCTCTCTCTTTCCTCTCTCTCTCCCCTCCCTCTCTCTCTCTCTCTTTCCCCCCCCCATCTGCTGCTCACCTGGCAAGCTTCAAGTTGTTCTCCAACAATCTCAGGGGTAGGCAACCTCGTCTCTTTTATGACTCATAGACTTCAACTCCCAGACTTCCTGAGTCAGCCTAGCTGGCTAGCTAGCTCTCTCGCTGCCCTTCCTGCTCCTGCCGAGACGCAGCAGAAGGAGGAGCTCCGCCCAGTAAGCTTTTTCAGCTCCTCCGATAACAATGTGAGTGCACTCTCTTTTACCATATAGACACATACCACACTACCCACAAAACACCAACACCACACAACACAAACACCCAGATGAGAGAGAGAGAGAAGAGAGACAGGAAGCCGGCAATTTGCCTCTCTCTTTCTCTGTCTCTCTCTGCAAAGGTCATGAGGAGCTGGGAGCCACATTGGAAATCTCAAAGAGCCGCATGGCGGCTTCCGGAGCCGGCAGTTTGCCGACCTGTGGTTTAGGGTAACGTCACCATGACCTCCTTGAGCAAAATGGACATTGCCTACAAACGTGGAGTGCTTGGGTATGGTTAGGAGGGCACTGACCTTTCTAGGCTGCCCTATGTATGTTTCCTAGTAAAATACATGGAAAAATCCCATTGGATGAAAATTTAACTTAGGGTTAGGGTTACGTCACCATGAACTCCGAGAGCAAAATGGACATCGCCAACAAACTCGGAGTTCTTGGGTATGGTTAGGAGGGCACTGACTTTTATAGGCTGCCCTATGAATGTTTCCTGGTAAAATACATGGGAAAATCCCCTTGGAGAAAAATTCCACTTAGGGTTAGGGTTACGTCACCATGAACTCCTTGAGCAAAATGGACATTGCCAACAAACTCGGAGTGCTTGGGTATGGTTAGGACGGCACTGACCTTTCTAGGCTGCTCTATGTATGTTTCCTGGTAAAATACATTTGAAAATCCCATTGGAGAAAAATTCCACTTAGGGTTACGGTTACGTCACCATGACCTTCTTGAGCAAAATGGACATTGCCAACAAACTCCGAGTGCTTGGGTATCGTTAGGAGGGCACTGACTTTTATAGGATGCCCTTTGTATGTTTCCTGGTAAAATACA
>NW_024099046.1:0-3701 GCF_016545835.1 Crotalus tigris
TTCATGGTTAAAAATGGTGTTTTTTCTAGTTTTCAAAAATTGAGCTGTTTTGGTATTCAGGGAAGGAAATTCCTGATGCCGGGGTCACGGATTTTTGTGCTGCAGAGGTGAAAAACTTTTTTTGACCCAAATATAAAAACGGTCCTCAGAATGGGATTTGGGATTAAATTTGATTCTTAAAAATGGTGCTTTGTCTAGTTTTCAAAAATTGAGCCGTTTTGGTATCCAGGGAAGGAAATTCCTGATGCCGGGTTCACGGATTTTTTTGCTCCAGAGGTGAAAAATTTTTTTTGACCCAACTGTAAAAATGGACCTCAGAATGGGATCTGGGTTAAATTTCATGCTTAAAAATGGTGTTTTTTCTAGTTTTCAAAAATTGAGCTGTTTTGGTATTCAGGGAAGGAAATCCCTGATGCCGGGGTCACGGATTTTTGTGCTCCAGAGGTGAAAATTTTTTTTTAACCCAAATGTAAAAACGGACCTCAGAATGGGATTCGGGGTTAAATTTCATGCTAAAAATTGGTGCTTTTTCTAGTTTTTAAAAATTGAGCTGTTTTGGTGTTCAGGGAAGGAAATTCCTGATGCCGGGGTCACGGATTTTTGTCCTCCGGAGCTGAAAATTTTGTGGGGGGACGTAAATTTAAAAACAGACCTCAGAATGGGATTCAGGGTTAAATTTCATGCGTAGAAATGGTGCTTTTTCTAGTTTTTAAGAATTGAGCCATTTTGGTGTCTGGGGAAGGTGATACCTGATGCCAGCTAACGGATTTTTCTGCTCTGGAGGTGAATTTTTTTTTGACCCAGATGTAAAAACTGACCTCAGAATGGGATTAAGGGTCAAATTTCATGCTTAAAAATGGTGCTTTTTCTAGTTTTTAATTTTTCAGCCGTTTTGGTGTTCGTGGAAGGAAATTTCTGATGCCGGGTTCATGGATTTTTGTGCTCCGGAAATGGGATATGGGGTTAAATTTCATGCTAAAAAATTGTGCTTTTTCTAGTTTTTAAAAATTGAGCTGTTTTGGTGTTCGGGGAAGGAAATTCCTGATGCCGGGTTCATGGATTTTTGTGCTCCGGAAATGTAATTCGGGGTAAAATTTCATGCTTAAAAATGGTGCTTTTTCTAGTTTTCAAAAATTGAGCCGTTTTGGTATCCAGGGAAGGAAATTCCTGATGCCGGGGCCACGGATTTTTCTGCTCCAAAGATGAAAATTTTTTTTGACCCAAATGTAAAAACAGAGCTCAGAATGGGATTCGGGGTTAAATTTCATGCTTAAAAATGGTGCTTCTTCTAGTTTTCAAAAATTGAGCCGTTTTGGTTTCAGGGGAAGGAAATTCCTGATGCCGGGGTCACAGATTTTTGTGCTCCAGAGATGAAAAAGTTTTTTTGACCCAAATGTAAAAAAAACGGACCTCAAAATGGGATGTCCGGGGTTAAATTTCATGCTTAAAAATGGTGCTTTTTCTAGTTTCAAAAAATGAGCCGTTTTTTAGTGTCCGGCTAGGAAATTCTGATGACGGGGTCACGGATTTTGGTGCTCCAGAGGGAAAAATTTTTTGACCCAAATGTAAAAAATGGAGCATACAGACATGGATCGGGTAAATTTCATGCTTAAAAATGGTGATTGTCTAGTTTTCAAAAATTGAGCCGTTTTGGTATTCAGGGAAGGAAATCCCTGATGCCGGGGTCACGGATTTTTGTGCTCCAGAGGTGAAAATTTTTTTTTTTAACCCAAATGTAAAAACGGACCTCAGAATGGGATTCGGGGTTAAATTTCATGCTAAAAATGGTGCTTTGTCTAGATTTCAAAAATTGAGACATTTTGGTATCCAGGGAAGGAAATCCCTGATGCCGGGGTCATGATTTTTGCTCCTCGGAGCTGAAAAATTTTTTGGGGGACGGTTAAATTTAAAAAAACCGACATCAGAAGGGGATTCAGGGTTAAATTTCATGCGTAGAAATGGTGCTTTTTCTAGTTTTTAAGAATTGAGCCATTTTGGTGTCTGGGGAAGGTGATACCTGATGCCAGCTAACGGATTTTTCTGCTCTGGAGGTGAATTTTTTTTTGACCCAGATGTAAAAACTGACCTCAGAATGGGATTAAGGGTCAAATTTCATGCTTAAAAATGGTGCTTTTTCTAGTTTTTAATTTTTCAGCCGTTTTGGTGTTCGTGGAAGGAAATTTCTAATGCCGGGTTCATGGATTTTTGTGCTCCGGAAATGGGATATGGGGTTAAATTTCATGCTAAAAAATGGTGCTTTTTCTAGTTTTTAAAAATTGAGCTGTTTTGGTGTTCAGGGAAGGAAATTCCTGATGCCGGGGTCATGGATTTTTGTCCTCCGGAGCTGAAAATTTTTTGGGGGGACGTAAATTTAAAAACAGACCTCAGAATGGGATTCAGGGTTAAATTTCATGCGTAGAAATTGTGCTTTTTCTAGTTTTTAAGAATTGAGCCATTTTGGTGTCTGGGGAAGGTGATACCTGATGCCAGCTAACGGATTTTTCTGCTCTGGAGGTGAATTTTTTTTTGACCCAGATGTAAAAACTGACCTCAGAATGGGATTAAGGGTCAAATTTCATGCTTAAAAATGGTGCTTTTTCTAGTTTTTAATTTTTCAGCCGTTTTGGTGTTCGGGGAAGGAAATTTCTGGGGGATAGTCCGGGGTTTCATGGATTTTTTGTGCTCCGGAAATGGGGATATGGGGTTAAATTTTCATGCTAAAAAATTGGTGTGGCAATGGGGATAAAAAAGTTTTTAAATTGAGAGCTGTTTTGGTGTTCGGGAAGGAATTCCTGATGCGGTTCATGGAATTTTTGTGCTCCGGAAATGGATTCGGGCTAAAATTTCATGCTTAAAATGGTGCTTTTTCTAGTTTTCAAATTGAGCCGTTTTATGTCCGGCGGGTAGAAATTCCTGATGCCGGGGTCACGGATTTTTTGTAGGCTCCATAGTGACAAATTTTTTTTGACCCAAATGTAAAAAGGACCTCAGAATGGATTTCGGGGTTAAATTTCATGGTTAAAAATGGTGTTTTTTCTAGTTTTCAAAAATTGAGCTGTTTTGGTATTCAGGGAAGGAAATTCCTGATGCCGGGGTCACGGATTTTTGTGCTGCAGAGGTGAAAAACTTTTTTTTGACCCAAATATAAAAACAGTCCTCAGAATGGGATTTGGGATTACATTTGATGCTTAAAAATGGTGCTTTGTCTAGTTTTCAAAAATTGAGCCGTTTTGGTATCCAGGGAAGGAAATTCCTGATGCCGGGGTCACGGATTTTTTTGCTCCAGAGGTGAAAATTTTTTTTTGACCCAAATGTAAAAATGGACCTCAGAATGGGATCCGGGTTAAATTTCAAACAACCAATATAAGTAAAATATAACTATCCCATAAAGAAAATAAAATACAAAGTTCTTGATAAAATGCTTAAAAATGTTGCTTTTTCTAGTTTTCAAAAATTGAGCCGTTTTGGTATCCAGGGAGGAAATTCCTGATGCCGGGGTCACGGATTTTTGTGCTCCGGAGATGAAAAATTTTTTTTGACTGAAATGTAAAAACGGACCTCAGAATGGGATCCGGGGTTAAATATAATGCTTGAAAATGGTGCTTCTTCTAATTTTCAAAAATTGAGCCGTTTTGGTATCCAGGGAAGTAAATTCCTGATGCCGGGGTCATAGATTTTTGTGCTCCAGAGATGAAAAATTT
>NW_024099047.1:0-3686 GCF_016545835.1 Crotalus tigris
ATGACCTAGAAAGGGGCGAGCCCAACGTGGATGGCTTCGTGAACGGGTCCTTTACTGTCGCCAAAGGTTCGCTTCTTTTCATGAGCTACTGAGCTTGCAGAGGTCTGTATCCTGCCTTTTCTAAAGGAAGGGCAGAATTCTCACCTTCTGTATGAATAAAGGATGTTTCCGATCTGACCTATCTCGAGTGTACTTTTGAACAGACACATCCATCTTCAGTTGTTTCCCCATTCTTACACCCTAAGCAGTTTATTTTTCTTGCAGATGAGGAGGAATCTGTGAAAAAAACCCCAACAAATGTTCCATGGTTTGGGAGGCGAGTAGTATTTATGGTATGGTCTAACTGAGGCGTTTGGTGATTCCCAGCGTCACTAAGAAAGTCCTGGTTTTTATTATGCCCCCTTAGCGACAGGGAAGAGAAACACCTTCAGGAAACGAACTGTGGGTGCTCTGTACAATTGTCCCTCAGAGCACCCATCCTCTTTATCAAAAAGTGGGAGAGGTCAGGAGCGGAGCTTTGGCCGATTGAAGTTCAAGCAGCGTGCTGCCTGAAAACAGGCGACGGGAGCATTTAAGAAACACGCACTGAGAGTTATTGGGATCTAGGCTCTGAGCGAGTAGTACTAGAACCCACAGACTGACGGCCTTTTCTGGAGCCCCTTCTCACATTTCTGGGCGTTTGACATAAAGGGCAAGAACTGAGCAGAAACATTAAGGCTCTAAGCCTTGCCCCCCCCCCTCATTCCCACAAATTCCTCACCGTACAATGCACACAATTAAAGGAAATTATGTGTTCAGATCAAAGAACGGCTTTTGGTTTTAATGTTTGGCTTTGACTAACAGGACAGAGGTGTGAGGAGAGATCTCAGCTTCCCGCTGCCACAAGTACACCTTCAGTCAGTCTTGGGGTTTTCATTCCTGCCCTGCAGGAGTGCCAAGGGAGAGGGGATATAATGCTGGCTCTAAAAAAATTGCTATTCGACTATTAGGAAAGCTCAGGTTCTTTTAGATACCTTGCTGGTCCCCACACACCCCATTAATCCTTTTTGTTGCTGCAGCGGAGCATTCGGTTAAGCTCTAGCTGGAGCTCCACGTCTCTTATTCCGTTGGTAAGCGCTTTGCTTGGGTTGGTCGTAGCCGAGGGTTATTAAAAAACAGCGATGAACGTGCACAGAGGGCCGCTTAGGCTCCATCGCTGTTCCTGGGAGAGGGAAGTCATTTATTGAGAAGAATTGAGTCCTACGGTTAAAGAAGGCAGAGCAGCCAGAAAAGGAAATAAACCCTTTTAACATGATTTTAAGATGATGATTATTTTTTATTGATCTATTGAAGCTATTGCGTGCTATTAAGGGTCAAAAAACAGTGCCATCCATCCCGTGGTTGAAGCAGGCCCAGCAGCCATTACAAAACTTGTCAATGGCATTTTAAGGCTGCTCTTTCTTATTAAAACCTTATTAATATTAATAGGGCATCATAGTCCTCCTTAACTAGGTTGAAGGCTTTTGAATCAGATTTCTTCTTCCGCGCCTGTGCCTTGCAGCAATCGGGCCTCCCCTGGCCCTGTTAATAAGGTGTTAATACCGTTAATAAAGACAGAGAATTCGTAATTTAAAATGCATTAAAAGCGTTTATTCTTTGGTGTCGGCAATACCCGTTTTGGACCACACGGGAGGGGCAGAGCTTCACACGTCCCGTAGCATTAAACGTTGAGGCCTTTTGCCAGCATCGGGACACCGAGAAGCTAAGCCGCAAAGCGCAGAGCGTCTCCCACCTCTATGCTTCCTGCCAAGGAACGGTCCTCTATCCCTGCGGCCTTTCGGCGCAATGTCGCCGTCTGGTTTCTGTTCTTCGCCAGCAATCCAGCAATCTCTCCCAGAGGCCTTCTCGTCACTTGGGGGCTTTCTGTTCTGTCCCTCGTTCTCCGCGAGGTTCCTCCGGGTCCTGTGAGAAAGCACCTTTCCAAGATGGCCGACTTCCGGCCCTTCGTTCTTAATCGTTCCCCCACTTTCCTTTCACAGAAGACCTTCTCTGCATGTCGGACTTTCCGTCCGCTCAAATCCGCCGTCCACCGGGGCCTTTGAAAAACGACTTTTCCCGTCGTGGTGGTGGTGGAAGGAGGTAAGGAGATGGGCGAGCGGGCCGGTTTGTATGACACTCTGCCTTTGCAAGGGGCTGTAACTTCCAGCAGGCTCAGGCAATGTGAGGAGGGGGGGGGAGGAAATGCAGGGTTGGCGGTTCAGGAAGGGTGCACTTGTCCCGAGGAACCGACGGTTCTTCCGGCCTGCTTTTTGCGGGGCGGAGGGTTGGGGGGAGAATGCAGAACACATCTGCCCATTTGCAGAACGGATGTGGCAGAAATAGCATCCCTGGGCGCAACCTGGAGTAAAGAAAACCGGTTTCAGGCCATTGTGTCAGGGTAGGCCAAGTCTTCAGAAACGTGGGCTTTGACAAGCAGCACAGGGAACTCGTCTCTCTGGCTTTTCCTTCGAGAGTGGCTCTGGGTTTATGGTTGTGACCTCCTCCCAGTTATTGTGTTTGCGAAGTTGTGCTTCGTCGCTTGTCGCGATGCTGTTTGTCAGTTTGTATCTTTTCTGCTTCTTTTCCAAGGTCCCAAAGCACAGGAGAAATTTAAGCGGCTCACGTTACACCGAATAAAATGGGATGAGCAGAAAGGAGATGGTAAGAAAGTTTTAAAGTAATCACATGACCTAGAAAGGGGCGAGCCCAACGTGGATGGCTTCGTGAACTGGTCCTTTACTGTCGCCAAAGGTTCGCTTCTTTTCATGAGCTGCTGAGCTTGCAGAGGTCTGTATCCTGCCTTTTCTAAAGGACGGGCAGAATTCTCACCTTCTGTATGAATAAAGGATGTTTCCGATCTGACCGATCTCGAGTGTACTTTTGAACAGACACATCCGTCTTCAGTTGTTTCCTCCCCATTCTTACACCTAAGCAGTTTATTTTTCTTGGCAGATGAGTGAGGAATCTGTTTGACAAAAACCCACAAATGTTTCCTGGTTTTTGGGAGGCGAGTAGTATTTATGGTATGGTCTAACTGAGGCGTTTGTGTGATTCCCAGCGTCACTAAGAAGTCCTGGTTTTTATTATGCCCCCATTAAGCACAGACAGAAACACCCTCAGGAACTGAAACTGTGGGTGCTCTGTAAAATTGTCCCTTCAGTAGCACCCCTCCTCTTTAAGTCCAAAAAGTGGGACGAGGTCAGGGCGGAGCTTTGGGCGAGGTGAAGTTCAGCAGCGTGCTGCTGAAAAACATGGCACGAGAGCATTTTAAAGAGACACGCAGTGAGGTTATTGGATCTGCTCTGAGCGAGTCAGTCCTAGAACCCGCAGACTGACGGCCTTTTCTGAAGCACCTTCTCACATTTCTGGGCGTTTGACATAAAGGGCAAGAAGTGAGCAGAAACATTAAGACTCTAAGCCCCGCCCCCGCGCCCCCCTCATTCCCACAAATTCCTCCCCGTACAATGCACACAATTAAAGGAAATATTTTTCAGATCCAAAGAACGGCTTTTGGTTTTAATGTTTGGCTTTGGACTAACAGGACCCGCGTGTGAGAGAGATCTTCAGCTTCCCCGCTGCCACAAGTACACCTTCAGTCAGTCTTGGGGTTTTATCATTCCTGCCCTGCAGGAGTGCCAAGGAGAGGATATTAAAATGTCTGGCTCTAA
>NW_024099048.1:0-7483 GCF_016545835.1 Crotalus tigris
GCTCCTAACCATACCCAAGCACTCCAAATATGTTGGCGATGTCCATTTTGCTCTATTAGTTTATGGTGACCTAACACTAACCCTAAGTGGAATTTTCCCACTATGTAATTTTCCCATGTATTTTACCAGGAAAGATCGATAGGGCAGCCTACAAAAGGAAGTACGCTCCTAACCATACCCAAGTATTCCGAGTTTCTTGGCAATATCCCTATTTCTCTAAGAATTCATGGTGACCTAACCCTAAGTAGAATATTCCTCCAATGGGATTTTCCCATGAATTTTACCAGGAAAGATAGATAGGGTAGCCTACAAAAGTAAGTACGCTCCTAACCATACCCAAGTATTCCGAGTTTCTTGGCGATGTCCATTTTGCTCTATCCGTTCATGGTGACCTAACCCTAACCCTAAGTGGAATTTTTCCACTATGTAATTTTCCCATGTATTTTACCAGGAAAGACCGATAGGGCAGCCTACAAAAGGAAGTACCCTCCTAACCATACCCAAGTATTACGAGTTTCTTGGCGATGTCCCTATTTCTCTATGAGTTCATGGTGACCTAACCCTAACCCTACGTGGAATTTTCCTCCAATGGGATTTTCCCATGTATTTTACCAGGAAAGATAGATAGGGTAGCCTACATAAGTAAATGCCCCTCTAACCATACCCAAGTATTCCGAGTTTGTTGGCGATGTCCATTTTTCTCTAGGAGTTCATGGTGACCTAACCCTAACCCCAAGTGGAATTTTCCCACTATGTAATTTTCCCATGTATTTTACCAGGAAAGACCGATAGGGCAGCCTACAAAAGGAAGTACGCTCCTAACCATACCCAGGTATTCCGAGTTTCTTGGCGATGTCCCTATTTCTCTATGAGTTCATGGTGACCTAACCCTAAGTGGAATTTTCCTCCAATGGGATTTTCGCATGAATTTTACCAGGAAAGATAGATAGGGTAGCCTAAAAAAGTAAGTCCGCTCCTAACCATACCCAAGTATTCCGAGTTTGTTGGCGATGTCCATTTTGCTCTATGAGTTCATGATGACCTAACCCTAACCCTAAGTGGAATTTTCCGACTATGTAATTTTCCCATGTATTTTACTTGGAAAGATATATAGGGCAGCCTACAAAAGTAAGTACGCTCCTAACCATACCCAAGTATTGCGAGTTTGTTGGCAATATCCCTATTTCTCTATGAGTTCATGGTGACCTAACCCTACGTGGAATTTTCCTCCAATGGGATTTTCCCATGTATTTTACCAGGAAAGATATATAGGGTAGCCTACAAAAGGAAGTACGCTCCTAACCATACCCAAGTATTCCGAGTTTGTTGGCGATGTCCATTTTGCTCTATGATTTCATGGTGACCTAACCCTAACCCTAAGTGGAATTTTCCCACTATGTAATTTTCCCATGTATTTTACCAGGAAAAATCGATAGGGCAGCCTACAAAAGGAAGTCATCTCCTAACCATACCCAAGTATTCCGAGTTTGTTGGTGATGTCCCTATTTCTCTATGAGTTCATGGTGACCTAACCCTAAGTGGAATTTTCCTCCAATGGGATTTTCCCATGAATTTTACCAGGAAAGATAGATAGGGTAGCCTCATAAGTCAATGCCCCCTCTACCATACCCAAGTACATTCCGAAGTTTGTTGGCGATGTCCATTTTGCTCTTTGAGTTCATGGTGACCTAACCCTAACCCTAAGTGGAATTTTCCCACTATGTAATTTTCCCATATATTTTACCAGGAAAGACCGATAGGGCAGCCTACAAAAGGAAGTACGCTCCTAACCATACCCAAGTATTCCGAGTTTCTTGGCGATGTCCCTATTTCTCTATGAGTTCATGGTGACCTAACCCTAAGTGGATTTTTCCTCCAATGGGATTTTCCCATGAATTTTACCAAGAAAGATAGATAGGGTAGCCTACAAAAGTAAGTCCGCTCCTAACCATACCCAAGTATTCCGAGTTTGTTGGCGATGTCCATTTTGCTCTCTGATTTCATGGTGACCTAACCCTAACCCTAAGTGGAATTTTCCCACTATGTAATTTTCCCATGTATTTTACCAGGAAAGATCGATAGGGCAGCCTACAAAAGGAAGTACGCTCCTAACCATACCCAAGTATTCCGAGTTTCTTGGCAATATCCCTATTTCTCTATGAGTTCATGGTGACCTAACCCTAAGTGGAATTTTCCTCCAATGGGATTTTCCCATGAATTTTACCAGGAAAGATAGATAGAGTAGCCTACAAAAGTAAATGCCCCCCTAACAATACCCAAGTATTCCGAGTTTGTTGGTGATGTCCATTTTGCTCTATCAGTTCATGGTGACCTAACCCTACGTGGAATTTTCCCAATATGTAATTTTCCCATGTATTTTACCAGGAAAGATCGATAGGGCAGACTAAAAAAGGAAGTACGCTCCTAACCATACCCAAGTATTCGAAGTTTCTTGGCGATGTCCCTATTTCTCTATGAGTTCATGGTGACCTAACCCTAAGTGGAATTTTCCTCCAATGGGATTTTCCCATGTATTTTACCAGGCAAGATAGGGTAGCCTACAAAAGTAAATGCCCCCCTAACCATACCCAAGCACTCCGAGTTTATTCGCGATGTCCATTTTGCTCTATGAGTTCATCGTGACCTAACCCTAACCCTACGTGGAATTTTCCTCCAATGGAATTTTCCCATGTATTTTACCAGGAAAGATAGATAGGGTAGCCTACAAAAGTAAATGCCCCCCTAACCATACCCAAGTATTCCGAGTTTGTTGGGGATGTCCTTTTGCTCTATCAGTTCATGGTGACCTAACCCTACGTGGAATTTTCCCAATATGTAATTTTCCCATGTATTTTACCAGGAAAGATCGATAGGGCAGCCTAAAAAAGGAAGTACGCTCCTAACCATACCCAAGTATTCCGAGTTTCTGGGCGATGTCCCTATTTCTCTATGAGTTCATGGTGACCTAACCCTAAGTGGAATTTTCCCACTATGTAATTTTCCCATGTATTTTATGAGGAAAGATCGATAGGGCAGCCTACAAAAGGAAGTACGCTCCTAACCATACCCAAGTATTCCGAGTTTCTTGGCGATGTCCATTTTGCTCTATCCGTTCATGGTGACCTAACCCTAACCCTAAGTGGAATTTTTCCACTATGTAATTTTCCCATGTATTTTACCAGGAAAGACCGATAGGGCAGCCTACAAAAGGAAGTACCCTCCTAACCATACCCAAGTATTACGAGTTTCTTAGCGATGTCCCTATTTCTCTATGAGTTCATGGTGACCTAACCCTAACCCTACGTGGAATTTTCCTCCAATGGGATTTTCCCATGTATTTTACCAGGAAAGATAGGTAGGGTAGCCTACATAAGTAAATGCCCCTCTAACCATACCCAAGTATTCCGAGTTTGTTGGCGATGTCCATTTTGCTCTAGGAGTTCATGGTGACCTAACCCTAACCCCAAGTGGAATTTTCCCACTATGTAATTTTCCCATGTATTTTACCAGGAAAGACCGATAGGGCAGCCTACAAAAGGAAGTACGCTCCTAACCATACCCAAGTATTCCGAGTTTCTTGGCGATGTCCCTATTTCTCTATGAGTTCATGGTGACCTAACCCTAAGTGGAATTTTCCTCCAATGGGATTTTCCCATGAATTTTACCAGGAAAGATAGATAGGGTAGCCTACAAAAGTAAGTACGCTCCTAACCATACCCAAGTATTCCGAGTTCGTTGGCGATGTCCATTTTGCTCTGTGAGTTCATGGTGACCTAACCCTAACCCTAAGTGGAATTTTCCCACTATGTAATTTTCCATGTATTTTACCAGGAAAGACCGATAGGGCAGCCTACAAAAGGAAGTACGCTCCTAACCATACCCAAGTATTCCGAGTTTCTTGGCGATGTCCCTATTTCTCTATGAGTTCATGGTGACCTAACCCTAAGTGGAATTTTCCTCCAATGGGATTTTCCCATGAATTTTACCAGGAAAGATAGATAGGGTAGCCTACAAAAGTAAGTACGCTCCTAACGATACCCAAGTATTCCGAGTTCGTTGGCGATGTCCATTTTGCTCTATCCGTTCATGGTGACCTAACCCTAACCCTAAGTGGAATTTTTCCACTATGTAATTTTCCCATGTATTTTACCAGGAAAGATAGATAGGGCAGCCTACAAATGGAAGTACGCTCCTAACCATACCCAAGTATTCCGAGTTTCTTGGCGATGTCCCTATTTCTCTATGAGTTCATGGTGACCTAACTCTAAGTGGAATTTTCCTCCAATGGGATTTTCCCATGTATTTTACCAGGAAAGATAGGGTAGCCTACAAAAGTAAATGCCCCCCTAACCATACCCAAGCACTCCGAGTTTATTCGCGATGTCCATTTTGCTCTATGAGTTCATCGTGACCTAACCCTAACCCTACGTGGAATTTTCCTCCAATGGAATTTTCCCATGTATTTTACCAGGAAAGATAGATAGGGTAGCCTACAAAAGTAAATGCCCCCCTAACCATACCCAAGTATTCCGAGTTTGTTGGGGATGTCCTTTTGCTCTATCAGTTCATGGTGACCTAACCCTACGTGGAATTTTCCCAATATGTAATTTTCCCATGTATTTTACCAGGAAAGATCGATAGGGCAGCCTAAAAAAGGAAGTACGCTCCTAACCATACCCAAGTATTCCGAGTTTCTGGGCGATGTCCCTATTTCTCTATGAGTTCATGGTGACCTAACCCTAAGTGGAATTTTCCCACTATGTAATTTTCCCATGTATTTTATGAGGAAAGATCGATAGGGCAGCCTACAAAAGGAAGTACGCTCCTAACCATACCTAAGCATTCCGAGTTTGTTGGCGATATCCGTTTTGCTCTATGAGTTCATGGTGACCTAACACTAAGTGGAATTTTCCTCCAATGGGATTTTCCCATGAATTTTACCAGGAAAGATAGATAGGGTAGCCTACAAAAGTAAGTACGCTCCTAACCATACCCAAGTATTCCGAGTTTGTTGGCGATATCCATTTTGCTCTATGAGTTCATGGTGACCTAACCCTAACCCTAAGTGGAATTTTCCCACAATGGGATTTTCCCATGTATTTTACCAGGAAAGATAGGGTAGCCTACAAAAGTAAATGCCCCCCTAACCATATCCAAGCATTCCGAGTTTGTTGGCGATATCATTTTTGCTCTATGAGTTCATGGTGACCTATCCCTAACCCTACGTGGAATTTTCCTCCAATGAAATTTTCCCATGTATTTTACGAGGAAAGATAGATAGGGCAGGCTTCAAAAGTTAGTGCTCTCCTATCCATACTCAAGCACTCCGAGTTTGTTGGTGTTGTCCATTATGCTCTAGGAGTTCATGGTGACCTAACCCTAACCCCAAGTGGAATTTTCCCACTATGTAATTTTCCCATGTATTTTACCAGGAAAGATCGATAGGGCAGCCTAGAAAAGGAAGTACGCTCCTAACCATACCCAAGTATTCCGAGTTTGTTGGCGATATCCATTTTGCTCTATGAGTTCATGGTGACCTATCCCTAACCCTACGTGGAATTTTCCTCCAATGACAAATGTTCGCCAATGTGATATGTTACGAGGAAGAATAGATACGGGCCAATTTATTTTACATTATTCACAAAATGTGTAGCTGCTCTCCTTATCGCATAACTACAAGCCCTAGGAGAGTTTGTTGGTGTTGTCCATTATGCTCTAGGAGTTCATGGTGACCTAACCCTAACCCCAAGTGGAATTTTCCCACTATGTAATTTTCCCATGTATTTTACCAGGAAAGATCGATAGGGCAGCCTACAAAAGGAAGTACGCTCCTAACCATACCCAAGTATTCCGAGTTTCTTGGCAATATCCCTATTTCTCTATGAGTTCATGGTGACCTAACCCTAAGTGGAATTTTCCTCCAATGGGATTTTCCCATGAATTTTACCAGGAAAGATAGATAGATTAGCCTACAAAAGTAAATGCCCCCCTAACAATACCCAAGTATTCCGAGTTTGTTGGTGATGTCCATTTTGCTCTATCAGTTCATGGTGACCTAACCCTACGTGGAATTTTCCCAATATGTAATTTTCCCATGTATTTTACCAGGAAAGATCGATAGGGCAGCCTAAAAAAGGAAGTAGGCTCCTAACCATACCCAAGTATTCCGAGTTTCTTGGTGATGTCCCTATTTCTCTATGAGTTCATGGTGACCTAACCCTAAGTGGAATTTTCCCACTATGTAATTTTCCCAGTATTTCGAGACGGAAAGATCGAATACGGGCAGACTAAAAAAAGGAAGTAGCTCCGTACCATACTAACATACCCCCCCAATAACTGCCCCCCTGAGTTTGTTGGCGATGTCCATTTTGCTCTATGATTTCATGGTGACCTAACCCTAACCCTAAGTGGACTTTTCCCACTATGTAATTTTCCCATGTATTTTACCAGGAAAGATCGATAGGGCAGCCTACAAAAGGAAGTCATCTCCTAACCATACCCAAGTATTCCGAGTTTGTTGGTGATGTCCATTGTCTCTATGAGTTCATGGTGACCTAACCCTAAGTGGAATTTTCCCACTATGTAATTTTCCCATGTATTTTACCAGGAAAGATCGATAGGGCAGCCTACAAAAGGAAGTACGCTCCTAACCATACCCAAGTATTCCGAGTTTCTTGGCAATATCCCTATTTCTCTATGAATTCATGGTGACCTAACCCTAAGTGGAATTTTCCTCCAATGGGATTTTCCCATGAATTTTACCAGGAAAGATAGATAGGGTAGCCTACAAAAGTAAGTACGCTCCTAACCATACCCAAGTATTCCGAGTTTGTTGGCGATGTTCATTTTGCTCTATCAGTTCATGGTGACCTAACCCTAACCCTAAGTGGAATTTTCCCAATATGTAATTTTCCCATGTATTTTACCAGGAAAGATCGATAGGGCAGCCTAAAAAAGGAAGTACGCTCCTAACCGTACCCAAGTATTCCGAGTTTCTGGGCGATGTCCCTATTTCTCTATGAGTTCATGGTGACCTAACCCTAAGTGGAATTTTCCCACTATGTAATTTTCCCATGTATTTTACGAGGAAAGATCGATAGGGCAGACTAAAAAAGGAAGTACGCTCCTAACCATACCCAAGCATTCCGAGTTTGTTGGCGATATCCGTTTTGCTCTATGAGTTCATGGTGACCTAACCCTAACCCTAAGTGGAATTTTCCCAGTCTGTGTTTTTCCCATGTATTTTACCAGGAAAGATAGATAGGGTAGCCTACAAAAGTAAGTACGCTCCAAACCATACCCAAGTATTCGGAGTTTCTTGGCAATATCCCTATTTCCCTATGAGTTCATGGTGACCTAACCCTAAGTGGAATTTTCCTCCAATGGGATTTTCCCATGAATTTTACCAGGAAAGATAGATAGGGTAGCCTACAAAAGTAAGTATGCTCCTAACCATACCCAAGTATTCCGAGTTTGTTGGCGA
>NW_024099049.1:0-4301 GCF_016545835.1 Crotalus tigris
CCATTTGCCAACAATTGTGATACTGGCCCAGGCCTACCTTTTGAAGGAAAGGTCAGATACGGAAAACACATGTTTTTTTGGGTTCCCCAAACTGTGGGGAACCTGAGTATATGCATACATTGCGAATTTCTGGTCAGTTTCACTTTTTGAGTTTTCATGCTTATTTGCCAACAATTGTGATATTGGCCCAGGCCTACCTTTTGAAGGAAAGGTTGGATACGGAAAACACATGTTTTTTCGGGTTCCCCAACCTGTGGGCAACCTGAGTATGTGCATACATTGCGAATTTGAGGTCAGTTTCACATTTTGAGCTTTCATGCTAAATTGGCCATTTGCCAACAATTGTGATATTGGACCATGCCTACCTTTTGAAGGAAGGTTGGATACGGAAAACACTTATTTTTTTCGAGTTCCCACCTGTGGGCAACCTGAGTATATGCAGACATTGCCGAATTTTGGTCACTTTCACATTTTGAGTTTTCATGCTTAAATCTTATTTTGCCAACAATTGTGATATTGGCCCAGGCCTACCTTTTGAAGGAAAGGCTGGATACGGAAAACACATGTTTTTTCGGGTTCCCCACCCTGTGGGGAAGTTGAGTATATGCATACATTTCGAATTTGAGGTCAGTTTCACATTTTGAGTTTTCATGCTAAATTGGCCATTTGCCAACAATTGTGATATTGGCCATGGCCTACCTTTTGAAGGAAAGGTTGGATACGGAAAACACATGTTTTTTCGGGTTCCCCAACCTGTGGGAAGTTGAGTATATGCATACATTTCGAATTTGAGGTCAGTTTCACATTTTGAGTTTTCATCCTTATTTGGTTATTTGCGAACAAATGTGATATTGTCCCAGGCCTACCTTTTGAAGGAAAGGCTGGATACGGAAAACACATGTTTTTTCGGGTTCCCCAACCTGTGGGGAACCTATGTATATGTACACATTTAGAATTTGAGGTCAGTTCCACATTTTGAGTTTTCATGCTTCATGCTTATTTGCCAACAATTGTGATTAAAATTTAAAAATTAATTATAAAATTGTGGCCCAGCCTAACCTTTGATGAAAGGTCAGAACGGAAACACAATATTTTTGGGGTCCCCAAACTGTGGGGAACCTGAGTATATGCATACATTGCGAATTTGAGGTCAGTTTCACATTTTGAGTTTTCCTGCTTTTAATTGGCTTACTTGCCAACAATTGTGATATTGGCCCAGGCCTACCTTTCGAAGGAAAGGTTGGATACGGAAAACACTTATTTTTTCGAGTTCCCCAACCTGTGGGCAACCTAAGTATATGCATACATTGCGAATTTGAGGTCACTTTCACATTTTGAGTTTTCATGCTTAAATGGTTATTTGCCAACAATTGTGATACTGGCCCACGCCTACCTTTTGATGGAAAGGTCAGATACGGAAAACACATGTTTTTTCGGGTTCCCCAACCTGTGGGCAACCTGAGTATAGGCATACATTGCGAATTTGAGGTCAGTTTCACATTTTGAGTTTTCATCTTTACTTGGGTTATTTGCGAACAAATGTGTTATTGGCCCAGGCCTACCTTTTGAAGGAAAGGTCAGATACGGAAAACACATGTTTTTTCGGATTGTCCAACCTGTGGGGAACCTGAGCATGTGCATACATTTCGAATTTGAGGTCAGCTTCACATTTTGAGTTTTCATCTTTACTTGGGTTATTTGCGAACAAATGTGATATTGGCCCAGGCCTACCTTTTGAAGGAAAGGTCGGATATGGAAAACACATTTTTTTTCGGGTTCCCCAACCTGTGGGAAACCTGAGTATATGCATACATTGCGTATTTCAGGTCAGTTTCACATTTTGAGTTTTCATGATTATTTGCCAACAATTGTGATATTGGCCCAGGCCTACCTTTTGAAGGAAAGGTCAGATACGGAAAACACATGTTTTTTTGGGTTCCCCAAACTGTGGGGAACGGAGTATATGCATACATTTCGAATTTGAGGTCAGTTTCACATTTAGAGTTTTCATGCTTAATTGGCCATTTGCCAAAAATTGTAATATTGGCCCAGGCCTACCTTTTGAAGGAAAGGTTGGAGACGGAAAACACATGTTTTTTCGGGTTCCCCAACCTGTGGGGAATCTGAGTATATGCATACATTGCGAATTTGAGGTCAGTTTCACATTTTGAGTTTTCATGCTAAATTGGCCATTTGCCAACAATTGTGATATTGGCCCAGGCCTACCTTTTGAAGGAAAGGTTGGATACGGAAAAGACATGTTTTTTTGGGTTGCCCAACCTGTGGGAAACCTGAGTATATGCATAGATTGCGAATTTGAGGTCGGTTTCACATTTTGAGTTTTCATGCTAAAATGGCCATTTGGCAACAATTGTGATACTGGCCCAGGCCTACCTTTTGATGGAAAGGTCAGATACGGAAAACACATCTTTTTTCGGGTTCCCCAAACTGTGGGAAACCTGAGTATATGCATACATTGCGAATTTGAGGTCAGTTTCATATTTTCAGTTTTCATGCTCAATTGGCCATTTGGCAACAATAGTGATATTGGCCCAGGCCTACCTTTTGAAGGAAAGGTCAGATACGGAAAACACATGTTTTTTTGGGTTCCCTAAACTGTGGGGAACCTGAGTATATGCATACATTTCGAATCTTAGGTCAGTTTTTTCACATTTTGAGTTTTCAATGCTAAATTGGCATTTGGCCACAATTGGTACTGGCGCAGGCCGACCTTTTGATGGAAGGTCAGATACGGAAAACACATGTTTTTTTGGGTTCCCTAAACTGTGGGGAACCTGAGTATATGCATACATTTCGAATCTGAGGTCAGTTTCACATTTTGAGTTTTCATGCTCAATTGGCCATTTGCCAAAAATTGTGATATTGGCCCAGGCCTACCTTTTGAAGGAAAGGTCAGATACGGAAAACACATGTTTTTTTGGGTTCCCCAAACTGTGGGGAACCTGAGTATATGCATACATTGCGAATTTGAGCTCAGTTTCACATTTTGAGTTTTCAGGCTTAATTGGCTTATTTGCCAACAATTGTGATATTGGCCCAGACCTACCTTTTGAAGGAAAGGTCAGATACGGAAAACACATGTTTTTTTGGGTTCCCCAAACTGTGGGGAACCTGAGTATATGCATACATTTCGAATCTGAGGTCAGTTTCACATTTTGAGTTTTGATGCTAAATTGGCCATTTTCCAACAATTGTGATATTGGCCCAGGCCTAACTTTTGAAGGAAGGTCAGATACGGAAAACACATGTTTTTTTGGGTTCCCCAAACTGTGGGGAACCTGAGTATATGCATACATTTCGAATATGAGGTTAGTTTCACATTTAGAGTTTTCATGCTTAATTGGCCATTTGCCAACAATTGTAATATTGGCCCAGGCCTACCTTTTGAAGGAAAAGTTGGAGACGGAAAACACATGTGTTTTCGGGTTCCCCAACCTGTGGGGAATCTGAGTATATGCATACATTGCGAATTTGAGGTCAGTTTCATATTTTGAGTTTTCATGCTCAATTGGCCGTTTGGCAACAATTGTGATATTGGCCCAGGCCTACCTTTTGAAGGAAAGGTCAGATACGGAAAACACATTTTTTTTGGGTTCCCTAAACTGTGGGGAACCTGAGTATATGCATACATTTCGAATCTGAAGTCAGTTTCACATTTAGAGTTTTCATGCTTAATTGGCCATTTGCCAACAATTGTGATATTGGCCCAGGCCTACCTTTTGAAGGAAAGGTTGGATACGGAAAACACATCTTTTTTCGGGTTCCCCAACCTGTGGGGAACCTGAGTATATGCATACATTGCGAATTTCAGGTCAATTTCACATTTTGAGTTTTCATGCTAAATTGGCCATTTGCCAACAATTGTGATACTGGCCCAGGCCTACCTTTTGATGTAAAGGTCAGATACGGAAAACACATCTTTTTTCGGGTTCCCCAACCTGTGGGCAACTTGAGTATATGCATACATTGCGAATTTGAGATCAGTTTCATATTTTGATTTTTCATGCTCAATTGGCCATTTGCCAACAATTGTGATATTGGCCCAGGCCTACCTTTTGAAGGAAAGGTTGGATACGGAAAACCCATGTTTTTTCAGGTTCCGCAACCTGTGGGCAACCTGAGTATATGCATACATTGCGAATTTCAGGTCAGTTTCACATTTTGAGTTTTCATGCTAAATTGGCTTATTTGCCAATAATTGTGATATTGGCCCAGGCCTACCTTTTGAAGGAAAGGTCAGATACGGAAAACATATGTTTTTTCGGGTTCCCCAACCTGTG
>NW_024099050.1:0-17564 GCF_016545835.1 Crotalus tigris
GCTAATGGCCAACAAATGTGATAAATGCCCAGGCCTACCTTTTGAAGGAAAGGTTGGATACGGAAAACACATGTTTTTCCGGGTTCCCCAGAAGGTGGGGAACCTATGTATATGCATACTTTTCGAATTTGAGGTCAGTTTCACATTTTGAGTTTTCATGCTTACTTGGCTATTTGCAAACAAATGTGATATATGCCCAGGCCTATCTTTTGAAGAAAAAGTTGGATACATAAAACACATTTTTTTTCAGGTTCCCCAGCCTATGGGGAACCTATGTATATGTATACATTTCGAATTTGAGGTCAGTATCACATTTTGAGTTTTCATGCTTACTTGGCTATTTGCCAACAAATGTGATAAATGCCCAGGCCTATCTTATGAAGGTAAGGTTGGATACGGAAAACACATGCTTTTTCGGGTTCCCCAGAATGTGGGGAACCTGAGCATATGCATACTTTTCGAATTTGAGGTCAGTTTCACATTGTGAGTTTTCATGCTTACTTGGCTATTTGCCAAAAAATGTGATATATGCCCAGGCCTATCTTTTGAAGAAAAAGTCGGATACGTAAAACACATGTTTTTTCGGGCTCCCCTGCCTGTGGGGACCCTAAGTATATGCATACATTTCGAATTTGAGGTCAGTTTCACAATTTCGAGGTTCTGCTTACGGCTAATGGCCAAACAAATGTAATAAATGCCCCAGTCCTACCTTTTGAAGGAAAAGGTTGGATACGGAAAAACACATGTTTTTTCGGGTTCCCCAGCCTATGGGGATCCTAAGTATATGCATAAATTTCGAATTTGAGGTCAGTTTCACATTTGAGTTTTCATGCTTTCTTGGCTATTTGCAAACAAATGTGATATATGCCCAGGCCTATCTTTTGAAGAAAAAGTCGGATACGTAAAACACATGTTTTTTCAGGTTCCCCAGCCTGTGCGGAAACTAAGTATATGCATACATTTCGAATTTGGGGTCAGTTTCACATTTTGAGTTTTCATGCTTACTTGGCTATTCGCCAAGAAATGTGATAAATGCCAAGGCCTACATTTTGAAGGAAAGGTTGGATACGGAAAACACATGTTTTTCCGGGTTCCGCAGAAGGTGGGGAACCTGAGTATATGCATACTTTTCGAATTTGAAGTCAGTTTCATATTTTAGTTTTCATGCCTCCTTGGCTATTTGCTAACAAATGTGATAAATGCCCAGGCCTATCTTATGAAGGTAAGGTTGGATACGGAAAACACATGTTTTTTCGGGTTCCCCAGGAGGTGGGGAACCTGAGTATATGCATACTTTTCGAATTTGAGGTCAGTTTCACATTTTGAGTTTTCATGCTTACTTGGCTATTTGCAAACAAATGTGATATATGCCAAGGCCTATCTTTTGAAGAAAAAGTTGGATACGTAAAACACATTTTTTTTCAGGTTTCCCAGCCTATGGGGAACCTAAGTATATGCATACATTTCGAATTTGAGGTCAGTTTCACATTTTGAGTTTTCCTGACGTACTGGACTAAGGGCCAACAAATGTGAATAAATGCCCAGGCCTACTTTGAAGGAAAGGTTGAACGGAAAAAACAGTTTTTCTGGTTCCCAGAGTTGGGGAACCTGAAGATATGCAACTTTTCGAATTTGTGTTTGGAGGTCAGTTTTCACATTTGAGTTTTCCTGCTTACTTGGCTAATGGCCAACAAATGTGATAAATGCCCAGGCTACCTTTGAAGAAAGGTTGGTACGGAAAAACATGTTTTTCCGGGTTCCGCAGAAGGTGGGGAACCTGAGTATATGCATACTTTTCGAATTTGAGGTCAGTTTCACATTTTGAGTTTTTATGCTTACTTGGCTATTTGCAAACAAATGTGATATATGCCCAGGGTTATCTTTTGAAGAAAACGTTGGATACATAAAACACATGTTTTTTCAGGTTCCCCAGCCTATGGGGAACCTATGTATATGTATACATTTCGAATTTGAGGTCAGTTTCACATTTTGAGTTTTCATGGTTACTTGGCTATTTGCCAACAAATGTGATAAATGCCAAGGCCTATCTTTTGAAGGTAAGGTTGGATACGGAAAACATTTGTTTTTTCGAGTTCCCGAGAAGATGGGGAACCTGAGTATATGCATACTTTTCGAATTTGAGGTCAGTTTCACATTTTGAGTTTTCATGCTTACTTGGCTATTTGCAAACAAATGTGATGTATGCCCAGGCCTATCTTTTGAAGAAAAAGTTGGATAATAAAAACACATGTTTTTTCAGGTTCCCCAGCCTATGGGGAACCTATGTATATGTATACATTTCGAATTTGAGGTCAGTTTCACGTTTTGAGTTTTCATGCTTACTTGTCTATTTGCCAACAAATGTGATAAATGCCCAGGCCTATCTGATGAAGGTAAGGTTGGATACGGAAAACACATGTTTTTTCGGGTTCCCCAGCCTGTGCGGAACCTAAGTATATGCATACATTTCGAATTTGGGGTCAGTTTCACATTTTGAGTTTTCATGCTTACTTGGCTATTCGCCAAGAAATGTGATAAATGCCAAGGCCTACATTTTGAAGGAAAGGTTGGATACGGAAAACACATGTTTTTCCGGGTGCCGCAGAAGGTGGGGAACCTGAGTATATGCATACTTTTCTAATTTGACAGTCAGTTTTCATATTTTTAGTGTTCATGCTAGTGGCTATTTGCCACAAATGTGATAAATGCCCAGGCCTATTTATGAAGGTAAGTTGGATACGGAAAACACATGTTTTCCGGGTTCCGCACAGAAGGTGGGGACCCTGAGTATATGCATACTTTTCGAATTTGAGCGTCAGTTTCCACATTTTGAGTTTCATGGCTACTTGGCTATTTGCCAAACAAATGTGCTAAATCACGGCTATCTTTGAAAGAAACGTTAGGATAGTAAAAACACCATGTTTTTTCTGGCTCCCCAGCCTGTGGGGAACCTAAGTATATGCATACTTTTCGAATTTGAGGTCAGTTTCACATTTTGAGGTTTCCTGCTTACTTGGCTATTTGCCAACAAATGTGATAAATGCCCAGGCCTATCTTATGAAGGTAAGGTTGGATACGGAAAACACATGTTTTTTCGGGTTCCCCAGAAGGTGGGGAACCTGAGTATAGGCATACTTTTCGAATTTGAGGTCAGTTTCACATTTTGAGTTTTCATGCTTACTTGGCTATTTGCAAACAAATGTGATATATGCCCAGGCCTATCTTTTGAAGAAAAAGTTGGATACATAAAACACATGTTTTTTCAGGTTCCCCAGCCTATGGGGAACCTATGTATATGTATACATTTCGAATTTGAGGTCAGTATCACATTTTGAGTTTTCATGCTTACTTGGCTATTTGCCAAGAAATGTGATATATGCCAAGGCCTACATTTTGAAGGAAAGGTTGGATACGGAAAACACATGTTTTTCCGGGTTCCCCAGAAGGTGGGGAACATGAGTATATGCATACTTTTCGAATTTGAGGTCAGTTTCACATTTTCAGTTTTCATGCTTACTTGGCTATTTGCAAACAAATGTGATATATGCCCAGGCCTATCTTTTGAAGAAAAAGTCGGATACGTAAAACACATGTTTTTCCGGGTTCCCCAGAAGTTGGGGAACCTAAGTATATGTATACATTTCGAATTTGAGGTCAGTTTCACATTTTGAGTTTTCATGCTTACTTGGCTAATAGCCAACAAATGTGATAAATGCCCAGGCCTATCTTTTGAAGGTAAGGTTGGATACGGAAAACATTTGTTTTTTCGAGTTCCCGAGAAGGTGAGGAACCTGAGTATATGCATACTTTTCGAATTTGAGGTCAGTTTCACATTTTCAGTTTTCATGCTTACTTGGCTATTTGCAAACAAATGTGATACATGCCCAGGCCTATCTTTTGAAGAAAAAGTCGGATACGTAAAACACATGTTTTTTCAGGTTCCCCAGCCTATGGGGAACTTACGTATATGCATACATTTCGAATTTGAGGTCAGTTTCACATTTTGAGTTTTCCTGCTTACTTGGCTAATGGCCAACAAATGTGATAAATGCCCAGGCCTACCTTTTGAAGGAAAGGTTGGAAACGGAAAACACATGTTTTTCCGGGTTCCCCAGAAGGTGGGGAACATGTGTATATGCATACTTTTCGAATTTGAGGTCAGTTTCACATTTTGAGTTTTCATGCTTACTTGGCTATTTGCAAACAAATGTGATATATGCCCAGGCCTATCTTTTGAAGAAAAAGTCGGATACGTAAAACACATGTTTTTTCGGGCTCCCCAGCCTGTGGGTGAACCTAAGTATTGCATACATTCGAATGTGAGGCGTCAGTTTCACATTTTGAGTTTCCTTATATTACTTGGCTAAGGGCCAACAAAAATGTGATAAATGCCCAGGCCCTTACCTTTGAAGGAAGGTTGATACGGAAAACACATGTTTTTTCGGGTTCCCAGAAGGTGGGGAACCTGAGTATAATGCATACTTTTCGAATTGAGGGTCAGTTTCACATTTTGAGTTTTCATGCTTACTTGGCTATTTGCCAACAAATGTGATAAATGCCCAGGCCTATCTTAGGAAGGTAAGGTTGGATACGGAAAACACATGTTTTGTCGGGTTCCCCAGAAGGTGGGGAACCTATATGCATACTTTTCGAATTTGAGGTCAGTTTCACATTTTGAGTTTTCATGCTTACTTGGCTATTTGCAAACAAATGTGATACATGCCCAGGCCTATATTTTGAAGAAAAAATCGGATACGTAAAACACATGTTTTTTCACGTTCCCCAGCCTATGGGGAACTTACGTCTATGCATACTTTTCGAATTTGGGGTCAGTTTCACATTTTGAGTTTTCATGCTTACTTGGCTATTCGCCAAGAAATGTGATAAATGCCAAGGCCTACATTTTGAAGGAAAGGTTGGAAACGGAAAACACATGTTTTTCCGGGTTCCCCAGAAGGTGGGGAACCGGAGTATATGCATACTTTTCGAACTTGACGTCAGTTTCATATTTTTAGTTTTCATGCTTACTTGGCTATTTGCCAATAAATGTGATAAATGCCCAGGCCTATCTTATGAAGGTAAGTTTGGATACGGAAAGCACATGTTTTTTCGGGTTCCCCAGAAGGTGGGGAACCTGAGTATATGCATACTTTTCGAATTTGAGGTCAGTTTCACATTTTGAGTTTTCATGCTTACTTGGCTATTTGCAAACAAATGTGATATATGCCAATGCCTATCTTTTGAAGAAAAAGTTGGATACGTAAAACACATGTTTTTTCGGGTTCCCCAGCCTATGGGGAACCTAAGTATATGCATACATTTCGAATTTGAGGTCAGTTTCACATTTTTGAGTTTTCCTGCTTACTTGGCTAATGGCCAACAAATGTGATAAATGCCCAGGCCTACCTTTTGAAGGAAAGGTTGGATACGGAAAACACATGTTTTTTCGGGTTCCCCAGAAGGTGGGGAATCTAAATATATGCATACTTTTCGAATTTGAGGTCAGTTTCACATTTTGAGTTTTCATGCTTATTTGGCTATTTGCAAACAAATGTGATATATGCCCAGGCCTATCTTTTGAAGAAAAAGTTGGATACATAAAACACATGTTTTTTCAGGTTCCCCAGCCTATGGGGAACCTATGTATATGCATACTTTTCGAATTTGAGGTCAGTTTCACATTTTGAGTTTTCATGCTTACTTGGCTATTTGCCAACAAATGTGATAAATGCCCAGGCCTATCTTATGAAGGTAAGGTTGGATACGGAAAACACATGTTTTTTCAGGTTCCCCAGCCTGTGCGGAACCTAGGTATATGCATACATTTCGAATTTGGGGTCAGTTTCACATTTTGAGTTTTCATGCTTACTTGGCTATTCGCCAAGAAATGTGATAAATGCCAAGGCCTACATTTTGAAGGAAAGGTTGGATACGGAAAACACATGTTTTTCCGGGTGCCGCAGAAGTTGGGGAACCTGAGTATATGCATACTTTTCTAATTTGACGTCAGTTTCATATTTTTAGTTTTCATGCTTATTTGGCTAATGGCCAACAAATGTGATAAATGCCCAGGCCTACCTTTTGAAGGAAAGGTTGGATACGGAAAACACATGTTTTTTCGGGTTCCGCAGAAGGTGGGGAACCTTATGCATACTTTTCGAATTTGAGGTCAGTTTCACATTTTGAGTTTTCATGCTTACTTGGCTATTTGCAAACAAATGTGATATATGCCAAGGCCTATCTTTTGAAGAAAAAGTTGGATACGTAAAACACATGTTTTTTCGGGTTCCCCAGCCTATGGGGAACCTAAGTATATGCATACATTTCGAATTTGAGGTCAGTTTCACATTTTGAGTTTTCATGCTTACTTGGCTATTTGCCAACAAATGTGATAAATGCCCAGGCCTATCTTTTGAAGGTAAGGTTGGATACGGAAAACACATGTTTTTTCGGGTTCCCCAGAAGGTGGGGAACCTGAGTATATGCATACTTTTCGAATTTGAGGTCAGTTTCACATTTTGAGTTTTCATGCTTACTTGGCTATTTGCCAACAAATGTGATAAATGCCCAGGCCTATCTTATGAAGGTAAGGTTGGATACGGAAAACACATGTTTTTCGGGTTCCCCAGAAGGTGGGGAACCTGAGTATATGCATACTTTTCGAATTTGAGGTCAGTTTCACATTTTGAGTTTTCATGCTTACCTGGCTATTTGCAAACAAATGTGATACATGCCCAGGCCTATATTTTGAAGAAAAAATCGGATACGTAAAACACATGTTTTTTCACGTTCCCCAGCCTATGGGGAACTTACGTCTATGCATACTTTTCGAATTTGGGGTCAGTTTCACATTTTGAGTTTTCATGCTTACTTGGCTATTCGCCAAGAAATGTGATAAATGCCAAGGCCTACATTTTGAAGGAAAGGTTGGAAACGGAAAACACATGTTTTTCCGGGTTCCCCAGAAGGTGGGGAACCGGAGTATATGCATACTTTTCGAACTTGACGTCAGTTTCATATTTTTAGTTTTCATGCTTACTTGGCTATTTGCCAATAAATGTGATAAATGCCCAGGCCTATCTTATGAAGGTAAGTTTGGATACGGAAAGCACATGTTTTTTCGGGTTCCCCAGAAGGTGGGGAACCTGAGTATATGCATACTTTTCGAATTTGAGGTCAGTTTCACATTTTGAGTTTTCATGCTTACTTGGCTATTTGCAAACAAATGTGATATATGCCAATGCCTATCTTTTGAAGAAAAAGTTGGATACGTAAAACACATGTTTTTTCGGGTTCCCCAGCCTATGGGGAACCTAAGTATATGCATACATTTCGAATTTGAGGTCAGTTTCACATTTTTGAGTTTTCCTGCTTACTTGGCTAATGGCCAACAAATGTGATAAATGCCCAGGCCTACCTTTTGAAGGAAAGGTTGGATACGGAAAACACATGTTTTTTCGGGTTCCCCAGAAGGTGGGGAATCTAAATATATGCATACTTTTCGAATTTGAGGTCAGTTTCACATTTTGAGTTTTCATGCTTATTTGGCTATTTGCAAACAAATGTGATATATGCCCAGGCCTATCTTTTGAAGAAAAAGTTGGATACATAAAACACATGTTTTTTCAGGTTCCCCAGCCTATGGGGAACCTATGTATATGCATACTTTTCGAATTTGAGGTCAGTTTCACATTTTGAGTTTTCATGCTTACTTGGCTATTTGCCAACAAATGTGATAAATGCCCAGGCCTATCTTATGAAGGTAAGGTTGGATACGGAAAACACATGTTTTTTCAGGTTCCCCAGCCTGTGCGGAACCTAGGTATATGCATACATTTCGAATTTGGGGTCAGTTTCACATTTTGAGTTTTCATGCTTACTTGGCTATTCGCCAAGAAATGTGATAAATGCCAAGGCCTACATTTTGAAGGAAAGGTTGGATACGGAAAACACATGTTTTTCCGGGTGCCGCAGAAGTTGGGGAACCTGAGTATATGCATACTTTTCTAATTTGACGTCAGTTTCATATTTTTAGTTTTCATGCTTATTTGGCTAATGGCCAACAAATGTGATAAATGCCCAGGCCTACCTTTTGAAGGAAAGGTTGGATACGGAAAACACATGTTTTTTCGGGTTCCGCAGAAGGTGGGGAACCTTATGCATACTTTTCGAATTTGAGGTCAGTTTCACATTTTGAGTTTTCATGCTTACTTGTCTATTTGCAAACAAATGTGATATATGCCAAGGCCTATCTTTTGAAGAAAAAGTTGGATACGTAAAACACATGTTTTTTCGGGTTCCCCAGCCTATGGGGAACCTAAGTATATGCATACATTTCGAATTTGAGGTCAGTTTCACATTTTGAGTTTTCCTTCTTACTTGGCTAATGGCCAACAAATGTGATAAATGCCCAGGCCTACCTTTTGAAGGAAAGGTTGGATACGGAAAACACATGTTTTTTCGGGTTCCCCAGAAGATGGGGAACCTGAGTATATGCATACTTTTCGAATTTGAGGTCAGTTTCACATTTTGAGTTTTCATGCTTACTTGGCTATTTGCCAACAAATGTGATAAATGCCCAGGCCTATCTTAGGAAGGTAAGGTTGGATACGGAAAACACATATTTTGTCGGGTTCCCCAGAAGGTGGGGAACCTAAGTATATGCATACATTTCGAATTTGAGGTCAGTTTCACATTTTGAGTTTTCATGCTTACCTGGCTATTTGCAAACAAATGTGATACATGCCCAGGCCTATATTTTGAAGAAAAAATCGGATACGTAAAACACATGTTTTTTCACGTTCCCCAGCCTATGGGGAACTTACGTATATGCATACTTTTCGAATTTGGGGTCAGTTTCACATTTTGAGTTTTCATGCTTACTTGGCTAGTCGCCAAGAAATGTGATAAATGCCAAGGCCTACATTTTGAAGGAAAGGTTGGATACGGAAAACACATGTTTTTCCGGGTTCCGCAGAAGGTGGGGAACCTGAGTATATGCATACTTTTCGAATTTGACGTCAGTTTCATATTTTGAGTTTTCATGCTTACTTGGCTATTTGCCAACAAATGTGATAAATGCCAGGCCTACATTTTGAACGAAAGGTTGGATACGGAAAACACATGTTTTCCGGGTCCGCAGAAGGTGGGAACCTGAGTATATGGCCATATTTTTGAATTTGACGTCAGTTTTCAGCTTTTTAGTTTTTCATGCTTACTGGCTATTGCCAACAAATGTGATAAATGCCCGACGTATCTTATGAAGTAAGGTTGGAACGGAAAAACACATGTTTTTTCAGGGTTCCGCAGAAGGTGGGGACCCTGAGGTATATGCATACTTTGCGAATTTGGGGTCAGTTTACATTTTGAGTTTTCATGCTGACTTGGCTATTGCAAACAAAGGTGATATATGCCCAGGCCTATCTTTTGAAGAAAAAGTTGGATACATAAAACACATGTTTTTTCAGGTTCCCCAGCCTATGGGGAACCTATGTATATGCATACTTTTCGAATTTGAGGTCAGTTTCACATTTTGAGTTTTCATGCTTACTTGGCTATTAGCCAACAAATGTGATAAATGCCAGCCAGGGCCATACCTTTGAAGGATACGGTTGGAAATGGAAAAAAAAAAAAAAAAAAAAAAAACACATGTTTTTTCAGGTTCCCCAGAAGGTGGGGAACCTGAGTATATGCATACTTTTCGAACTTGAGGTCAGTGTCACATTTTGAGTTTTCATGCTTACTTGGCTATTTGCAAACAAATGTGATATATGCCCAGGCCTATCTTTTGAAGAAAAAGTTGGATACATAAAACACATGTTTTTTCAGGTTCCCCAGCCTATGGGGAACCTATGTATATGCATACTTTTCGAATTTGAGGTCAGTTTCACATTTTGAGTTTTCATGCTTACTTGGCTATTTGCCAACAAATGTGATAAATGCCCAGGCCTATCTTATGAAGGTAAGGTTGGATACGGAAAACACATGTTTTTTCAGGTTCCCCAGCCTGTGCGGAACCTAGGTATATGCATACATTTCGAATTTGGGGTCAGTTTCACATTTTGAGTTTTCATGCTTACTTGGCTATTCGCCAAGAAATGTGATAACTGCCAAGGCCTACATTTTGAAGGAAAGGTTGGATACGGAAAACACATGTTTTTCCGGGTTCCGCAGAAGGTGGGGAACCTGAGTATATGCATACTTTTCGAATTTGACGTCAGTTCATATTTAGTTTTCAGCTTTATTGGCTAATGGCCAACAAAATGTGATAAATGCCCAGGCCTACCTTTTGAAGGATAAGGTTGGATACGGAAAAACACATGTTTTTTCGAGGTTCCGCAGAAGGTGGGGAAACCTTTTATGCATACTTTTCGAATTTGAGGTCAGTTTCACATTTTGAGTTTTCATGCTTACTTGGCTATTTGCCAAAACATGTGATATATGCCCAGGCCTATCTTTTGAAGAAAAAGTCGGATACGTAAAACACATGTTTTTTCGGGCTCCCCAGCCTGTGGGGAACCTAAGTATATGCATACATTTCGAATTTGAGGTCAGTTTCACATTTTCAGTTTTCCTTCTTACTTGGCTAATGGCCAACAAATGTGATAAATGCCCAGGCCTACCTTTTGAAGGAAAGGTTGGATACGGAAAACACATGTTTTTTCGGGTTCCCCAGAAGATGGGGAACCTGAGTATATGCATACTTTTCGAATTTGAGGTCAGTTTCACATTTTGAGTTTTCATGCTTACTTGGCTATTTGCCAACAAATGTGATAAATGCCCAGGCCTATCTTAGGAAGGTAAGGTTGGATACGGAAAACACATATTTTGTCGGGTTCCCCAGAAGGTGGGGAACCTAAGTATATGCATACATTTCGAATTTGAGGTCAGTTTCACATTTTGAGTTTTCATGCTTACCTGGCTATTTGCAAACAAATGTGATACATGCCCAGGCCTATATTTTGAAGAAAAAATCGGATACGTAAAACACATGTTTTTTCACGTTCCCCAGCCTATGGGGAACTTACGTATATGCATACTTTTCGAATTTGGGGTCAGTTTCACATTTTGAGTTTTCATGCTTACTTGGCTATTCGCCAAGAAATGTGATAAATGCCCAGGCCTACATTTTGAAGGAAAGGTTGGGATACGGAAAAAACATGTTTTTCCGGGTTCCGCAGAAGTGGGTGAAACCTGAGTATATGCATACATTTCGAATTTGAGGTCAGTTTCACATTTTGAGTTTTCATGCTTACTTGGCTAATTGCCAACAAATGTGATAAATGCCCAGGCCTATCTTTTGAAGAAAAAGTTGGATATGTGAAACACATTTTTTTTCAGGTTCCCCAGCCTATGGGGAAATTAAGTATATGCATACATTTCGAATTTGAGGTCAGTTTCACATTTTGTGTTTTCATGCTTACTTGGCTATTTGCCAACAAATGTGATAAATGCCAAGGCCTATCTTTTGAAGAAAAAGTCGGATACGTAAAACACATGTTTTTTCGGGCTCCCCACCCTGTGGGGAACCTAAGTATATGCATACATTTCGAATTTGAGGTCAGTTTCACATTTTTGAGTTTTCCTGCTTACTTGGCTAATGGCCAACAAATGTGATAAATGCCCAGGCCTACCTTTTGAAGGAAAGGTTGGAAATGGAAAACACATGTTTTTCCGGGTTCCCCAGAAGGTGGGGAACATGAGTATATGCATACTTTTCGAATTTGAGGTCAGTTTCACATTTTGAGTTTTCATGCTTCCTTGGCTATTTGCAAACAAATGTGATATATGCCCAGGCCTATCTTTTGAAGAAAAAGTCGGATACGTAAAACACCTGTTTTTTCAGGTTCCCCAGCCTGTGCGGAACCTAAGTATATGCATACATTTCGAATTTGGGGTCAGTTTCACATTTTGAGTTTTCATGCTTACTTGGCTATTCGCCAAGAAATGTGATAAATGCCAAGGCCTACATTTTGAAGGAAAGGTTGGATACGGAAAACACATGTTTTTCCGGGTGCCGCAGAAGGTGGGGAACCTGAGTATATGCATACTTTTCTAATTTGACGTCAGTTTCATATTTTTAGTTTTCATGCTTATTTGGCTAATGGCCAACAAATGTGATAAATGCCCAGGCTTACCTTTTGAAGGAAAGGTTGGATACGGAAAACACATGTTTTTCCGGGTTCCGCAGAAGGTGGGGAACCTGAGTATATGCATACTTTTCGAATTTGAGGTCAGTTTCACATTTTGAGTTTTCATGCTTACTGGGCTATTTGCAAACAAATGTGATATATGCCCAGGCCTATCTTTTGAAGAAAAAGTTGGATACATAAAACACATGTTTTTTCAGGTTCCCCAGCCTATGGGGAACCTATGTATATGTATATATTTCGAATTTGAGGTCAGTATCACATTTTGAGTTTTCATGCTTACTTCGCTATTTGCCAACAAATGTGATAAATGCCCAGGCCTATCTGATGAAGGTAAGGTTGGATACGGAAAACACATGTTTTTTCGGGTTCCCCAGAAGGTGGGGAACTTGAGTATATGCATACTTTTCGAATTTGAGGTCAGTTTCACATTTTGAGTTTTCATGCTTACTTGGGTATTTGCCAACAATGTGATAAATGCCCAGGCCTATCTTTTGAAGGAAATGTCGGATACGGAAAACACATGTTTTTTCGGGTCCCCCAGCCTATGGGGAACCTAAGTATATGCATACATTTCGAATTTGAGGTCAGTTTCACATTTTGAGTTTTCATGCTTACTTGGCTATTTGCAAACAAATGTGATATATGCCAAGGCCTATCTTTTGAAGAAAAAGTTGGATACGTAAAACACATGTTTTTTCAGGTTACCCAGAAGGTGGGGAACCTGAGTATATGCATACTTTTCGAACTTGAATTGAGGTCAGTTTCACATTTTGAGTTTTCATGCTTACTTGGCTATTTGCAAACAAATGTGATATATGCCCAGGCCTATCTTTTGAAGAAAAAGTCGGATACGTAAAACACATGTTTTTTCAGGTTCCCCAGCCTGTGCGGAACCTAAGTATATGCATACATTTCGAATTTGGGGTCAGTTTCACATTTTGAGTTTTCATGCTTACTTGGCTATTCGCCAAGAAATGTGATAAATGCCAAGGCCTACCTTTTGAAGGAAAGGTTGGATACGGAAAACACATGTTTTTCCGGGTTCCGCAGAAGGTGGGGAACCTGAGTATATGCATACTTTTCGAATTTGACGTCAGTTTCACATTTTTAGTTTTCATGCTTACTTGGCTATTTGCCAACAAATGTGATAAATGCCCAGGCCTCTCTTATGAAGGTAAGTTTGGATACGGAAAGCACATGTTTTTTCGGGTTCCCCAGAAGGTGGGGAACCTGAGTATATGCATACTTTTCGAATTTGAGGTCAGTTTCACATTTTGAGTTTTCATGCTTACTTGGCTATTTGCCAACAAATGTGATAAATGCCAAGGCCTATCTTTTGAAGAAAAATTCGGATACGTAAAACACATGTTTTTTCGGGCTCCCCACCCTGTGGGGAACCTAAGTATATGTATACATTTCGAATTTGAGGTCAGTTTCACATTTTGAGTTTTCCTGCTTACTTGGCTAATGGCCAACAAATGTGATAAATGCCCAGGCCTACCTTTTGAAGGAAAGGTTGGAAACGGAAAACACATGTTTTTCTGGGTTCCCCAGAAGGTGGGGAACCTGAGTATATGCATACTTTTCGAATTTGAGGTCAGTTTCACATTTTGAGTTTTCATGCTTACTTGGCTAATGGCCAACAAATGTGATAAATGCCCAGGCCTACCTTTTGAAGGAAAGGTTGGATACGGAAAACACATGTTTTTCCGGGTTCCGCAGAAGGTGGGGAACCTGAGTATATGCATACTTTTCGAATTTGAGGTCAGTTTCACATTTTGAGTTTTTATGCTTACTTGGCTATTTGCAAACAAATGTGATATATGCCCAGGGCTATCTTTTGAAGAAAACGTTGGATACATAAAACACATGTTTTTTCAGGTTCCCCAGCCTATGGGGAACCTATGTATACGTATACATTTCGAATTTGAGGTCAGTTTCACATTTTGAGTTTTCATGGTTACTTGGCTATTTGCCAACAAATGTGATAAATTCCAAGGCCTATCTTTTGAAGGTAAGGTTGGATACGGAAAACATTTGTTTTTTCGAGTTCCCGAGAAGATGGGGAACCTGATTATATGCATACTTTTCGAATTTGAGGTCAGTTTCACAAATATTGAGTTTTCATGCTTACTTGGCTATTTGCAAACAAATGTGATGTATGCCCAGGCCTATCTTTTGAAGAAAAAGTTGGATAATAAAAACACATGTTTTTTCAGGTTCCCCAGCCTATGGGGAACCTATGTATATGTATACATTTCGAATTTGAGGTCAGTTTCACATTTTGAGTTTTCATGCTTACTTGTCTATTTGCCAACAAATGTGATAAATGCCCAGGCCTATCTGATGAAGGTAAGGTTGGATACGGAAAACACATGTTTTTTCGGGTTCCCCAGAAGGTGGGGAACCTGAGTATATGCATACTTTTCGAATTTGAGGTCAGTTTCACATTTTGAGTTTTCATGCTTACTTGGCTATTCGCCAAGAAATGTGATAAATGCCAAGGCCTGAAGGAAGGTTGGATACGGAAAACACATGTTTTTCGGGTTCCCCAGAAGGTGGGGAACCTAAGTATATGCATACATTTCGAATTTGAGGTCAGTTTCACATTTTGAGTTTTCCTGCTTACTTGGCTAATGGCCAACAAATGTGATAAATGCCCAGGCCTACCTTTTGAAGGAAAGGTTGGATACGGAAAACACATGTTTTTCCGGGTTCCGTAGAAGGTGGGGAACCTGAGTATATGCATACTTTTCGAATTTGACGTCAGTTTCACATTTGAGTTTTCATCTTACCTTGGCCTATTTGCCAACAAATGTAATAAATGCCCAGGCCTATCTTATGAAGGTAAAGGTTGGATCGGAAAACCACATGTTTTTGTCGGGTTTCCGCAGAAAGGTGGGGAACCTAAGTATATGCATACATTTCGAATTTGAGGTCAGTTTCACATTTTGGTTTTCCTGCTTACTTGCTAATGGCCACAATTTGATAATGCCGCGAGGCCTACCTTTGAAGAAAGGTTGATACGGAAAACACATGTTTTTCCGGGTTCCGCAGAAGGTGGGGAACCTGAGTATATGCATACTTTTCGATTTTGAGGTCAGTTTCACATTTTGAGTTTTCATGCTTACTTGGCTATTTGCAAACAAATGTGATATATGCCCAGGCCTATCTTTTGAAGAAAAGATTCGGATACGTTAAAACACAATGTTTTTTTCAGGTTCCCCCCAGCCTGTGCGGAACCTAGTAAATGCTACATTTCGAAATTTGGGGTCAGTTTCACTTTGAGTTTTCATCTTACTTGGCTAGTCGCCAAGAAATGGTGATAAATGCCAAGGCCCTACATTTTGAAGGAAAGGTTTGGATACGGAAAACCATTGTTTTTCCGGGTTCCCGCAGAAGGTGTGGGAACCTGAGTATATGCATACTTTTCGACTTTGACGTCAGTTTCATATTTTTAGTTTTCATGCTTACTTGGCTATTTGCCAACAAATGTGATAAATGCCCAGGCCTATCTTATGAAGGTAAGGTTGGATACGGAAAGCACATGTTTTTTCGGGTTCCCCAGAAGGTGGGGAACCCGAGAATATGCATACTTTTCGAATTTGAGGTCAGTTTCACATTTTGAGTTTTCATGCTTACTTGGCTATTTGCCAACAAATGTGATAAATGCCAAGGCCTATCTTTTGAAGAAAAAGTCGGATACGTAAAACACATGTTTTTTCGGGCTCCCAACCCTGTGGGGAACCTAAGTATATGCATACATTTCGAATTTGAGGGTCAGTATTCACATTTTGAGTTTTCCTGCTTACTTGCTAATGGCCAACAATGTGATAAATGCCCAGGCCTACCTTTTGAAGGACAGTTTGGAAACGGAAAACACATGTTTTTCCGGGTTCCGCAGAAGGTGGGGAACCTGAGTATATGCATACTTTTCGAATTTGAGGTCAGTTTCACATTTTGAGTTTCATGCTTACTTGGCTATTTGCAAACAAATGTGATATATGCCCAGGCCTATCTTTTGAAGAAAAAGTTGGATACATAAAACACGTTTTTTCAGGTTCCCCAGCCTATGGGGAACCTATGTATATGTATACATTTCGAATTTGAGGTCAGTATCACATTTTGAGTTTTCATGCTTACTTGGCTATTTGCCAAGAAATGTGATATATGCCAAGGCCTACATTTTGAAGGAAAGGTTGGATACGGAAAACACATGTTTTTCCCGGTTCCGCAGAAGGTGGGGAACCTGAGTATATGCATACTTTTCGAATTTGAGGTCAGTTTCACATTTTGAGTTTTCATGCTTACTTGGCTATTTGCAAACAAATGTGATATATGCCCAGGCCTATCTTTTGAAGAAAAAGTTGGATACATAAAACACATGTTTTTTCAGGTTCCCGAGCCTATGGGGAACCTATGTATATGTATACATTTCGAATTTGAGGTCAGTATCACATTTTGAGTTTTCATGCTTACTTGGCTATTTGCCAACAAATGTGATAAATGCCCAGGCCTATCTTTTGAAGGTAAGGTTGGATACGGAAAACATTTGTTTTTTCGAGTTCCCGAGAAGGTGAGGAACCTGAGTATATGCATACTTTTCGAGTTTGAGGTCAGTTTCACATTTTCAGTTTTCATGCTTACTTGGCTATTTCCAAACAAATGTGATACATGCCCAGGCCTATATTTTGAAGAAAAAGTCGGATACGTAAAACACATGTTTTTTCAGGTTCCCCAGCCTATGGGGAACTTACGTATATGCATACATTTCGAATTTGAGGTCAGTTTCACATTTTGAGTTTTCCTGCTTACTTGGCTAATGGCCAACAAATGTGATAAATGCCCAGGCCTACCTTTTGACGGAAAGGTTGGATACGGAAAACACATGTTTTTCCGGGTCCCCGAGGTGGGTAACATGTGTATTGCACTACTTTTCGAATTTGAGGTCAGTTCACATTTTGAGTTTTCAGGCTACTTGGCTATTTGCAACAAATGTATATTATGCCAAGGCCTATCTTTTGAAGAAAAAGTTGGATACGTGAAACACATTTTTTTCAGGTTCCCCAGCCTATGGGGAACCTAAGTATATTCATACATTTCGAATTTGCGGTCAGTTTCACATTTTGAGTTTTCATGCTTCCTTAGCTATTTGCCAACAAATGTGATAAATGCCCAGGCCTATCTTTTGAAGAAAAAGTTGGATATGTGAAACACATTTTTTTTCAGGTTCCCCAGCCTATGGGGAAATTAAGTATATGCATACATTTCGAATTTGAGGTCAGTTTCAAATTTTGTGTTTTCATGCTTACTTGGCTATTTGCCAACAAATGTGATAAATGCCCAGGCCTATCTTTTGAAGAAAAAGTTGGATACGTGAAACACATGTTTTTTCGGGTTCCCCAGAAGGTC
>NW_024099051.1:0-25464 GCF_016545835.1 Crotalus tigris
TGATGTAACCCTAACCCTAAGTGGAATTTTCCTCCAATGGGATTTTCCCATGTATTTTTCCAGGAAAAATAGATAGGGCAGCCTAGAAAAGTCAATGCTATCCTAACCATACCCAAGCACTCCGAGTTTGTTGGCGATGTCCAGTTTGCTCTAGGAGTTCACGGTGATGTAACCCTAACCCTAAGTGGAATTTTCCTCCAATGGGATTTTCCCACTTTTTTACTAGGAAACATAGAAAGGGCAGCCTAGAAAAGTCAGTGCCCTCCTAACCATACCCAAGCCCTCCTAGTTTGTTGGCGATGTCCATTTTGCTCTAGGAGTTCATGGTGACGTAACCCTAACCCTAACTGGAATTTTCCTGCAATGGGATTTTCCCATGTATTTTACCAGGAAACATAGATAGGGCAGCCTAGGAAGGTCAGTGCACTCCTAACCATACCCAAGCACTCCGAGTTTGTTGGCGATGTCCATTTTCCTCTAGGAGTTCATGGAGACGTAACCCTAACCCTAAGTGGAATTTTCCTCCAATGGGATTTTCCCATGAATTTTACCAGGAAACATACATAGAGCAGCCTAGAAAAGTCAGTGCCCTCCTAACCATACCCAAGCACTCCTATTTTGTTGGCGATGTCCATTTTGCTCTAAGAGTTCACAGTGACGTAACCCTAACCCTAAGTGGATTTTCCTCCATGGATTTCCCTGTATTTTTCCAGTGAAAAATAATCGGGAAGCCTAGAAAGTCAATGCTATCCTAAACCATATCCCCAAGCACTCCGGTTTGTTGGCGATGTTCCATTCTCTGCTCTAGGAGTTCATCTGTGATGTACCCTAACCCTAAGTGGAATTTTCCTCCAATGGGATTTTCCCACTTTTTACCAGGAAACAATAGTAGGGCAGCCTAGAAAAGTCAGTGCCCTCCTAACCTACCCAAGCACTCCAAGTTTGTTGGTGATGTCAATTTTCCTGGATTTGTTCATGATGACCTAACCCTAACCTAACTGGAATTTTCCCCTAATGAGATTTTCCCATATATTTTACAACGAAAATTAGATAGGGCAGACAAGAAAAGTCAGTGTCCTCCAAACCATACCCAAGCACTCTGAGTTTGGTTGCGATGTCCATTTTCCTCTATGAGTTCATGGTGACTTAACCCTAACCCTAAGTGAAATTTTGCTTCAAATGGGATTTTCCCATATATTTTACCAGGAAACATACATAGGGCAGCCTAGAAAAGTCAGTGCCCTCCTAACCATACCCAAGCACTCCGAGTTCGTTGGTGATGTCCATTTTGCTCTAGGAGTTCATGGTGACGTAACCCTAACCCTAACTGGAATTTTCCTGCCATGGGATTTTCCCATGTATTTTACCAGGAAACATAGATAGGGCAGCCTTGAAAGGTCAGTGCACTCCTAACCATACCCAAGCACTCCGAGTTTGTTGGCGATGTCCATTTTCCTCTAGGAGTTCATGGAGACGTAACCCTAACTGGAATTTTCCTGCAATGGGATTTCCCCATGTATTTTACCAGGAAACATAGAAAGGGCAGCCTAGAAAGGTCAGTGCACTCCTAACCATACCCAAGCACTCCTAGTTTGTTGGCGATGTCCATTTTGCTCTAGGAGTTAGCGGTGACGTAACCCTAACCCTAACTGGAATTTTCCTGCAATGGGATTTTCCCATGTATTTTTCCAGGAAACATAGATAGGGCAGCCTAGAAAAGTCAGTGCCCTCCTAACCATACTCAAGCACTCCGAGTTTGTTGGCGATGTCTATTTTGCTCTAGGAGTTGACGGTGACGTAACCCTAACCCTAAGTGGAATTTTCCTCCAATGGGATTTTCCCATGTATTTTACCAGGAAACATAGAAAGGGCAGCCAAGAAAAGTCAGTGCCCTCCTAACCATACCAAGCACTCCGAGTTTGTTGGCGATGTCCCATTTTGCTCTAGGAGTTCACGTGGCGGTGACGTACCCTACCCTAACTGGAATTTGTCCTGCAATGTGATTTCCCATGTATTGTTTCCAGGAAAAATTAGATAGGGCAGCCTAGAAAGGTCAGTGCTCTCCTAACCATACCCAAGCACTCCTAGTTTGTTGGCGATGTCCATTTTGCTCTAGGAGTTCACGGTGATGTAACCCTAACCCTAAGTGGAATTTTCCTCCAATGGGATTTTCCCATGTATTTACCAGGAAACATAGATAAGGCAGCCTAGAAAAGTCAGTGCCCTCCTAACAATACCCAAGCACTTTGAGTTTGTTGGCAATTTTTGTTTCTTCTGACATCAAAGTGCTTCATAAAACGCTAACGCTGTAATCTACAAACCACATTAACGCAATTGAAATCGCTCTTAAAATTACACAAGAGGATTGCTCAGAAATCAAAAGCTCGGCCAAAGAGATGCGTTCTTACCTTGTCCCTAAATGCCCGGAAAGCGGGGCCCGTGAGCATCACCCAAAGATTCTGTCGCACGGCCTGCCAGGTGTGCCAGAAAAGGCCCTTTCCGGTAGACTGCCAAGCTCTGCTAGTGGGAAGGCCCTTGGAGGAGGTCCCTCCTGCTATTTCCCACCAAAACTGCAATATTGAGAGGAGCGGTGGCGATCGCAACCTCCCACCCTGTTTTCCGCTTCCTCTTGGGGTTTTTACTGGGCTCCCAACCTTACTCCATTTCCATCCCTGTCTCTTTAAAAAGAAAAACCTTAACCTCGCTGAAAGTGGCAAAAAAAAGGTTGGGGGGAATCCTCAAGGACAACTTACCTGTTTTCTCCCAGTTCCTTCTTAACAGCCACAGCAAGGGTGGGGGGTCACCCATCCGGCGGAGGCTCTAGGCTGGAAATCCAGGGAGCGTGACCTCCTTTCTCCACTGCCTTTTCCAAAAAGGCTGATGGTTCCGGCAGGCGTCCGCCCCCTTCCTCCTGGCCCTACATCAGTCGATGCAGCCGTGACTGGGGGAAGTTAGCAAAATTGCAAGCCGGACTCTGCAAAGACCCGGGTCTCCTGCTGCCCCCCGAGAGACCTGCTTTTCCTTTCTCTTACCTCTGGGCGGTGGGTGGGCTGTTTACGGCAACCTGGGGAGGAAAGGAAGGAATCTCCTACCCTTCCTAACCCTGACTTGTTTTGGACGAAGGTCTACAAAGTTAGATGGACGGCGAACCAAATAATAAAAGCCATTAGGTGCAGCTTCTCACGTCTCATCCCTTTTATCCATCCTTTAAAAGATAAACCTAGAAGGGAACGATAGGTTATACACATTTTCAAAATAAACTGCATTTATTTTTATATTGATCGTTTCTTAATAAAAATGCACACAATTTCAAATAGAGATTTGATATTGCGCCTAGATTAATACATAGGGATCTCTAAGAAATATAGTTTAGAAACATCAAACCTAAATACAAACCTAAATACGTACGATCTCCTTAAAGAAATAGCAGGGCAGGACAAACAAAACTATTCTTGAATAAAAACACCTGGATTTGCGTGAAGGGGGCGAGCGGGGTGCACTTTTAGGAGCAACCTCTTAAGGTGTAACACAGGGAAGCGCGATACGACTGGTTCTTCTACATCCGGGACTCGGGCGCTGGGAAAACACCATTCAACGGCTGCCTTGCTTGGCAGCCTTCGAGGAGACCCCCGAGAAGGGTCGGAACCCCCTTCCCGACCCGGACGCCAAAAGCCTGGAGCGTGTCCCGCCGGCCCCGCCTCTAAAAAGGAGCTAAAAAGAAGTCGCGGCTGAGCTCGCGTAAACAACCCCGAAGTGTGTTGTTAAAACAAGCTAACTTCGTCTCTACGTTCCAGATTTAGCCCCTATAGCTGAAAGGGAAAGAGCGCAAAGAGACCAGGTCTCACAACCTCCGCCGACGCCGCAGCCGCCGACGCCACCGGTTCTCGGTCGCATTCTTACGGACGGGGGCGGCCAAAGGCCAGACGGACATCTTAGGGGAGAGGACCAAACGAGTGGCCGGGGAGGAGGCGGGGGAAAGGGAAGGTGGGGATCCCCCGCTAACTAGGTAACAGAGAAAGCCGGTATCTTTCTGGAATCAGGAAATGCGGGGATGGCTCGGCTCACCTGAGGCAGTAGCAGGCTTCCTTTTTTCCTTCCTGAGGCCTCGCCGGTAGACGTGCGCTCCGTCAACGTAGTGCAGAAAAGAGCACGGGAAAAAGCAGGGAACGGACAGGAAGTTGGGGAAAGCCTCGGCGGATGGACAGGAACTCGGCCGTACTGGGAACGTCGTCGTCGTCGTCGGTGGTCATGCTACAAGACGGAAAGCTGTGCCCGCCTGTGGTCAAAAACGGGTACTGCGGTCGCCGAAAAAAATAAAGCTTTTAAATGGGGTTTTAAGGCTATTTATTTCCCCCCCGTCTTTATTAGTAGCCTCTTATTAATATTAATAGGGCGACGGGAGGCCCTTTTGCCATTTTCAAAGGTTTATTTCTTTTGGTGGCTGCTATACCCGGCTTGGCCACGGGAGGGCACTGCTTTCCCTCCCTTAGCGATAGCGGCATTGAGGCCGTGGAAAAGGCCTAAGGTGGCCTCGATGGTAAATGCTATGGGACGGGTATTGCGGCCGCCAAGGGAAATAAGCCTTTTGAATGGGGTGTTCAAGGCTTACCTCGTTGATCGGACGTGGAGTCCGCCCTGCCCAGGTCCCCGAAAAAAAGGAAGTGGAAGGACAATTAAGAAGGACGGACCGGAAGTCGGCCATCTTGGGAAGGTCGCAATTTAAAAACCCTGGAGGACGGCGAATTTGCGCGGACAGGAAGTCGGACATACTGAGGAGGTCTACCCGAAAGGAAGTAGGGGGAAAGATTAAGAACGAAGGGACGGAAGTCGGACATGATGGAAAGGTCCTTTGACCGCAGCACCTGGGGGACGGCCGATACCGACGGGCAGGAAGCCCGCCGTCCAGAGAGGGCCTCTCGCAGATTACTCGTGAAGAACCAGCCGGCCGACATGCGCAGAAGGCCGAGGGACGCGGCCCGTCCCTTTCGGAGGAGCATAGAGTGGCGACCCTTTGGCTGACGCTCTGCGCTTTGGGGCTTAGCTTCTCGGTGTCCAGATCCTGGGCAAGTGGCCTACGACGGCCTCCCTGGTAACGCTATGGGACGGAAAACACTGCCCTCTTGTGGTCAAAAGCGGGTACTGCTGCCGCCCAAAGAAATAAATTGAATAGCATTTGAAGCTTATTCTTCTCTATTTTTATTATTAACGCCTTATTATTAATATTAACGTGGCGACGGGGGGCCCGGTCGGTGCGACACGGGCGCAGAAGAAATCCTGGTTCCAATCTTAAACCGAGTTAAGGCCTATCGTGGCTTATTCATATTAATAAGTTTTAATAATCAAGAATAATCATCTTAAAGAGGTTTATTTATTTTTCTGGCCGCAGTATCTGATTTGACCAGTTTTCCGTCCCTTAGCAGGGCTGGCTCAGGAATTCTGGGAGTTGAAGTCCACCAGTCATCAAAGAGCCCAGGTTGCCTACCCCTGCCTTAGCTATAGGATGGAGGCCATTAAAAAGGCCTAGGATGGACTCCAAGCCAAAGCTATGGGACAGAAAACTGTGCCCTTCCGGGGTCAAAAATGGGTATTGCGGCCACCCAAAGAAATAAACCTTTTTAATGGCATTTTAAAATGACCGTATTCTCTATCTTTATTAACGGTATTAACACCTTATTAATAGACGAAGGTCCACAAAGTTAGATGGACGGCGAACAAATTAATAAATGCCATTAGTTGCAACTTCTCACGTCTCATCCCTTTTATCCATCCTTTAAATGATAAACCTATAAGGGAACGATAGTTTATATACTTTTTCAAAATAAACTACATTTATTTTTAGATTGATCGTTTCGTAATAAAAATACACAATATTTCAAATAGATATTTGATATTGCGCTTATATGAATACATAGGTATCTCTAAGAAATATAGTTTAGAAACACCAAACCTAAATACAAACCTACATACGTACGATCTCCTTAAAGAAAAAGAAGGGCAGGACAAACAAAACTATGCTTGAATAAAAACATCTGGGTTTGCTTGAAGGGGGCGAGCCGGGTGCACTTTTAGGAGCAACCTCTTAAGGTGTAACACAGGGAAGTGCGATACGACTGGATCATGGAGAAAGCTAGGGAGTTCCAGACAAACATCTACTTCTGCTTCATTGACTACGCTAAAGCCTTTCATTGTGTGGATCACAACAAATTGTGGCAAGTTCTTAAAGACATGGGAATACCAGACCATCTTATTTGTCTCTTGAGAAACCTATATGCGGGTGAAGAAGCAACAGTGAGAACTGGACACGGAACCACGGATGGGTTCAAAATTGGAAAAGGAGTCCGGCAAGGCTGTATACTGTCGCCCTGCCTATTTAACTTATAGGCAGAGCACATCATGAGAAAGGCAGGGCTAGATGAAACAAAAGTTGGAATTAAGATTGCCGGGAGAAATATCAACAACCTAAGATATGCAGATGATACCACTCTAAGGGCAGACAGTGAAGAGGAACTAAGGAGCCTCTTGATGCGGGTGAAGAAGGAGAGTGCAAAAGTTGGCTTGAAACTCAACATTAAGAAAACCAAAATCATGGCATCCGGCCCACTCAATTCCTGGCAAATAGATGGGGAAGAAATGGAGGTGGTGACAGATTTTATTTTTCTAGGCTCCAAGATCACCTCAGATGGTGACTGCAGCCAAGAAATTAAAAGACACTTGCTCCTGGGAAGGAAAGCTATGGCAAATCTAGACAGCGTACTAAAAAGCAGAGACATCACCCTGCCAACAAAAGTGCGTATAGTCCAGGCCATGGTTTGCCCAGTTGCAATGTATGGCTGTGAAAGTTGGACCATAAGGAAGGCTGAGCGCCAAAGAATGGATGCCTTTGAACTATGGTGCTGGAGAAGACTCCTGCGAGTCCCTTGGACTGCAAGGCGTTCAAACCGGTCAGTCCTAGAAGAGATCAACCCGACTGCTCTTTAGAAGGCCAGATCCTGAAGTTGAAACTCAAATACTTTGGCCACCTAATGAGAAGGAAGGACTCACTGGAGAAGTGCCTAATGCTGGGAAAGATTGAGGGCAATAGAAGAAGGGGACGACAGAGAATGAGGTGGTTGGATGGATCACCTGAAGCCACAGTCCAGTCCAGATCAGCACCACCAGTAGGTGACAGTAGGCAGTCAGCAGCACTCACACACAGTCACAGTCCAGTCAGCCACAGTAGGTCCCACACAGGCCCAGTAGGTGTGAACTTAAATGGACTCCAGAAGATGGTAGAGGACAGGAAAGACCTGGAGGAACATTGTCCACGCGGTCGCGATGGGTCAGACACGACTTCGCAATTAACAACAACAACAAAAGAAATAAACCTTTTTAACGGCATTTTAAAATGACGGTATTCTCTATCTTTATTAACGGTATTAACACCTTATTAATAGGGCCCATTGGAGGAAAATTCCACTTAGGGTTTCCTGCTTCAGCAGGCGGCTGGACTAGAAGACCTCCGAGGTCCCTTCCAGCTGTATTCTGACAGAATTTTCCTCCAATGGGATTTTCCCATGTATTTCACTAGGAAACATACATAGGGCAGCATAGAAAGGTCAGTGCACTCCTAACCATACCCAAGCACTCCGAGTTTGTTGGCGATGTCCATTTTGCTCTAAGAGTTCACGGTGACGTAACCCTAACCCTAACTAGAATTTTCCTGCAATGGGATTTTCCCATGTATTTTACCAGGAAACATAGATAGGGCAGCCTAGAAAGGTCAATGCTATCTAACCATATACCCAAATGCACCCGAGTTTGTTGGCGATGTCCATTTTTGCTCTAGGAGTTCATGGTGATGAACCTAACCTAAGTGGAATTTTCCTCCCAATGGGATTTTCCCTACTTTTTACCAGGAAACATAGAAAGGGCAGCCTAGAAAAAGTCCAGTGCCCTCCTAACCATACCAAAGCACTCCTTAGTTTGTTGGCGATGTCCATTTTGTCTAAGAGTTCACGGTGAGTAACCCTAACCCTATGGAATTTTCCTCCAATGGATTTTCCATGTATTTTACCAGGAAACATACATAGGGCAGCCTAGAAAAGGTCAGTGCACTCTAACCATACCCAAGCACTCCAAGTTTGTTGGCGATGTCCATTTTGCTCTAAGAGTTCACGGTGACGTAACCCTAACCCTAACTGGAATTTTCCTCCAATGGGATTTTCCCATGTATTTTACCAAGAAACATACATAGGGCAGCCTAGAAAGGTCAATGCTATCCTAACCATACCCAAGCACTCCTTGTTTGTTGGCGATGTCCATTTTGCTCTAGGAGTTCATGGTGATGTAACCCTAACCCTAAGTGGAATTTTCCTCCAATGGGATTTTCCCATGTATTGTACCAGGAAACATACATAGGGCAGCATAGAAAGGTCAGTGCACTCCTAACCATACCCAAGCACTCCAAGTTTGTTGGCGATGTCCATTTTGCTCTAAGAGTTCACGGTGACGTAACCCTAACCCTAACTGGAATTTTCCTGCAATGGGATTTTCCCATGTATTTTACCAGGAAACATACATAGGGCAGCCTAGAAAGGTCAATGATATCCTAACCATACCCAAGCACTCCGAGTTTGCTGGCGATGTCCATTTTCCTCTAGGAGTTCATGGAGACGTAACCCTAACCCTAACTGGAATTTTCCTGCAATGGGATTTTCCCATGTATTTTACCAGGAAAAATAGATAGGGCAGATGTCAAGCCCCCACAAGGCTTGCCATACGAACGGGGACGGGGGAGCACGGACAACGACCTACCAGCCCGAGTAACAGCTGAGCAGTACCCCGCCACACCCCACGGCCGCACCGGGCGAACGTCAACTGCGCAGACATCTCCACAAGCTGCACTACAGATGCCACCAAAACCCAAGAGGCACCTGCCGCTGACGGGGCAGGAAGCCCACGAGCGGAGACTGCAGCCTGCGGAAGGGAGAGCGGCGAATGGCTCCTGTGGGGGCGGGAGGACTGCACTCCGGCGGCCGGGCCCAGCAAGGGGGAGCAGGGGGTTTCCCCCTAGCAATCAGGACGTTTGGCAGGGCAAGTTTGGCGGCGGGCAACTGACGCGCGGATCGAGTGCATGGACAATGGGGCGTGGGGGCGGAGTCCCGTCGGGGAAAGGGAAAGCACAGGGAAAGGGTGGAGCATTTATTCATCTTGAGCGGATGGTGGTTTGGGACCAGGGGCGGGGTCACAGGGTGGAGCACGCCGATATATGGCGGTGGGAGGAAACTAATCCCAGTGCTGACTTTATCTCACTTGAATAATAAAGTGCTTGTTGGGTGTCAGTGTGTGCCGGTCTTCTTTGCCTTCGTGCTGCGAACGACGTCGGATACGCTGACAGAAAGTCAGCACTCACCTACTTCCTCTCCAGCCTCCAGCTCCCACGTGCGGTGGACGGCTAAGGTATGGCGGAGGGAACGCAGGGGGCCACCCTGGTTGAGGGAGAGATGGCGGCCGATGGGCCTGCGGACACTGTTCCGGTGCTGGAGCCAGCGGCAGCCCAGCCGGTGGTGCGGCCGAAGCTGCTACTGCCTGCAATCCCGGGACTCGACGAGGGGGAGGCAGGGGCCGCAAAGCCACAGGAGGAGTGGTGGCAAAGCCCGGCGGTGACGGGAATGCAGACCGAGCGGCTATTAACACCTAAACCGAAGCCCAGTCATTCGGGATGGAGGGAGAGATGCGCCACCATAGAGGATGACGACGACTGGAGCTATTCCACGGCTCCGGGCCAAGAGACCATGGATATATTGCGTCGTCGGTTCGGCGAAGCAAGCTACAGGGGCGCTGCTGATATGTGGCAATCGGAAGGGGATGCTGCGGGACGCACCCCCTCATCTAGGTTTCGCTTGAGCAGTCCGCGGCTGCGGTTGCCTACGGGTGGGCCGGGCGCCATGGGACTCCCGTCGAGCGGCTCGCCGGGTCACGCGCGTCCAGCTCAGCCGGGCGGCCCCAAGAACGTGGCAAGAGGACCAGCGAGGCTAGGGGGTGTGGAGCAGCAGAGCTTGGCGGCTGGGTATCCTAACCTCGTGCCAGGCCAACCCCAGGGCCCGTGGGGGCCAGGATATCCATGGGGGGTTCCTCCCATTCCGGTCACTTTTGATGGAAACCCCGACGAACTGGCAATGTTTCTGGGGCAAGCCATAAGCCACCTGGACCAGTTTGCCCAGCTATATGTCTCCCAATGGGCTATGGTCGGCGCCATCACCGCCGCCTTGCGCGGAGAGGCGGCCGCATGGGCAGCCGACCTGTACAGTGACCATGCCCGGGAGTTGGGGAGTGCGGGGCTATTCTTGGACGCTCTGCATGGGAGGTTTGAGGATCCAACCCGGGCACAGAGGGCTGAGGCAGACCTGCTGGCACTCCAACAAGGGAACCGCCCGGCCATCGAATACGTGCGGGAATTCCGGAAGTTAGCCGGCCGCTTGCAGTCTTCATGGCCGGAGCGGATGTTAGTACATCAATTTAGAGCAGGCCTAGACCAGGACCTACGGCAAGCCTGCGTATACCGGGGTGTGCCCAACAGGCTGAGGGACTGGTTCAGAGTGGGGGTCGAACTCGAGACAGGCCTTAAAGCCGTTTATCGAGGGATTGGGGACGCCCCGCGGCCGCGGCGTACCGGAGAGAGGCCTCGCAAGGGGAGTCAAGACCAACAGGGAACCACACCAAAACCCCTTGGGGCGTCAGGAGGAGGCGGCTTTCGATGCTTCCGCTGCGACCAGCCGGGCCATCGAGCAGCCGACTGCCCAGCGCCCAGCCCACGTAAGGCCGCAACAGTTGGTAGAGCTACGCCCATGAAGAAAGCTACGGAGAAATCGAGGGCGGTTATTCAGCCACCAGCCCCAGGGGCGAAAACGGGGTCTCCGGCCATGGTGGAGTCTACGGCCATGGCACGCTACCAGACGGGAGACGAGGAGGACGGCTCGGATGACCGAGTGGGCGATCCCATGGTGAGTGACCCTATTAGCCCATTCGTCCTCCCTATAATCCTCACGAGTCCGGTGACAGGAGCGAAGAAGGCGTGTCAGGCCTTGATCGACACGGGGTGCACGCGGTGTCTGATGAGTAGGAAGGTAGCGGTGGATAGTGGGTTCCGAATATATCCATTACCACAACCAATACGGTTCGAACAGGTGGACGGGTCACTGTTGGGAGGAGTCCCCGCAACCCATGTGACGGAACAGGTACGCATGGATCTAGGAGATCATTGGGAGGTGTTGCGGTTCATCGTGATACCCATTACGACAGAGACTGTCATATTGGGGTTATCCTGGCTGGACAAATGGACCCCAACTATATGGTGGGAGGAAGGGTACCGTAAGATGCGTCTTGGGATGGGCCCAATCCCAAGGACGGGTGGTAACGGTGGCCAAGTTCCCGACGCCCCGGAGACGACGGCGCAACTCCAGGAGAGGGGGGGGGAAGTGTCTTACCCAGAGGAATACAGGGATCTAGCGATGGTCTTCAGCGAGGAGGAGTGTAACCACCTGCCTCCTCATCGGCCGACGGATTGTGCCATAGAGCTATTGCCGGGGGTCAAGCTTCCGAAACCCCGGATGTACGCCATGACGTTGCCGGAGCTGCAGGAACTCCGTAGATATATCGACCATAATCTGGCGCGAGGATTCATCCAGCCTGCTAGGTCCCGGATAGCGGCTCCCGTGCTTTTCAAGGAAAAGAAAGATGGGTCGTTGCGCTTATGTGTCGACTTCCGAGGGCTAAACGCAGTATGTGTCGAGCATGTATACCCCCTTCCCCTGATGAAGGACCTGTTGGCACACCTGGGAACGGGCCGCATTTATACCAAATTGGACTTACGGGAGGCGTACTATAGGGTGCGAATTAGGGCTGGCGACGAATGGAAGACGGCATTCAACTGCCCATTGGGTAGCTTCCAGTTTCGCGTCATGCCGTTCGGGTTACGAGGGGCCCCTGCGGTGTTCATGCAGTTAATCAATCAGGTGTTGCATGAACACCTATACCGCGGGGTGCTTGTGTACCTGGACGACATACTAATATATACCGCAACAAGGGAAGAGCATGTCAGTCTGGTGAGGCAGGTGCTGCGGAAGTTACTGGAGGCACAGCTTTATGTGAAGTTGTCTAAGTGCGAGTTCCACCGGGAGCGGCTAGATTACCTGGGCTACCGTATCTCGGGGGCCGGGGTGGAAATGGATCCGAGCAAGGTGCAAGCAGTACAGGAATGGCAAGCGCCCCAGACTAGACGCCAGCTGCAAAGTTTCCTCGGGTTCGCGAATTTTTACCGCCAGTTTATCCCGTCCTTTGCTGCCGTGGTGCATCCCCTCACGGAGCTGCTGCGGACGAAACATCTTACGGCGAGGGCTCGTCCAAGCCAACGAATAGAGTGGACTATGAGTTGTCAAAAGGCGTTTGAAACACTGAAAACGTTGTTCGCTAAGGAACCCGTGTTGCGCCACCCGGACCAAAGTGCCCCTTTTGTGGTACAGGTGGACGCAAGCGATGTGGCGGTGGGGGCGGTGTTGTTGCAAAAGAACAGTGGGGGAGTGTTGCAGCCCTGTGCCTATACTTCGCGCAAATTTACGGCGGCCGAGCGTAGCTGGGCCGTCTGGGAGAAGGAGGCCTTCGCGATCCGCTGGGCTCTGGCAACATGGAGGCATTTGTTAGAAGGGGCCAAGCAACCTTTTGAAGTGTGGACAGACCATAAGAATTTGGAGGCGCTACAAACTCCGAGGCACTTAGCCCCCAAACATGTCCGGTGGGCCCAATACTTCAACCGATTCCAATTCACATTGAAGTATGTGCCAGGGGGGAAAAACTTCCTAGCCGACGCGTTGTCACGAATGCCGCAGTACCACAGCAAGCGGGAGGAGGTGATACAGGCACTGATGCCTCCTTCTCGGTATGAGACCGCGAGGACTGTAAGTCATAGGTCTCAGGTGAGTGAACTAGAAGCCATTAGAACAGCCCTGTTGACAGATACGTGGGCGAAGGAGCATTCGGGGTGGTTGACTACTCGGGACGGTATGGCATGGAAAGGCGATAGGATATATGTGCCCGAGAGCCTACGCCTAACCGTACTCCAAAAATGTCATGACGCAAAACAAACGGGCCATTTCGGGTTTTTAAAAACCCTACACCTGTTACGACGACAATTCTGGTGGCCCAAACTGAAAGTAGACGTGGAACGGTATGTAAAAGGGTGCCACGTATGCGCCAGTGCAAAGCCCCGAGTAGGGAAGCCCATGGGATTATTACAAACAGTGGCCAATCCATCCCGACCGTGGGAAGAGATCGCCATGGATTTTATTGTAGAACTACCCAACAACCAGGGCTACAGCGTGATATGGACCGTGATAGACCTCTTCTCCAAACAGGCGCACTTTATTCCATGCAAAGGCCTGCCATCAGCGCGACGATTGTCGCGGTTGTTTATTCAACACATCTACCGGCTCCATGGCATACCTAGGAGAATTGTATCAGATAGAGGAGTGCAATTCACCGCGAAGTTCTGGAGGGAGTTCGTTCGTTCACTAGGGTCCTCACAGGCATTGAGTTCAGCGTATCACCCGAGCACCAACGGGGCGGCAGAGAGGGCAAACGCCATGGTGGAAAGGTACCTCCGGAGTTATGTGTCATTCCAGCAGACGGACTGGGTGGACCTCTTGCCGTTTGCTGAAGTGGCATATAATAACACTGTCCACCACAGCACGGGGTACGCCCCATTTAAAATAGTGTACGGGGTGGAGTTTAACCCCATTCCCGACCTGTCACCAGAGGTAGCTAGCGGCCAGACCCCTCAAACATGGTACTCCAAGATCACAGGGTTGTGGGACCAGGTGAAGGCAGCACGGAGGAAGGCCGAAGCTACTGCCAAACTCCAAGCTGACAAAAGGAGAGCAGAGCATAAACCATTCAAGGTGGGGGACTGGGTGTATTTAGCCACCAAATATTTATGGTTGCAAGTGCCGTGCAAGAAACTGGGCCCAAAATATGTGGGGCCTTTCCAGATCCTCAAGGTGGTCAACCCGGTTACCGTCCAACTACGGTTACCCGCCTCTCTAGGCAAGATTCATCCCGTGTTCCATAGTAGCCTGCTCAAACTGGCACATAAAAGTCCCTACGCTGATGGGGCACCTGGACCGATCAGTGCACTCCTAACCATACCCAAGCACTCCGAGTTTGTTGGTGATGTCCATTTTCCTCTAGGAGTTCATGGAGACGTAACCCTAACCCTAACTGGAATTTTCCTGCCAATGGGATTTTCCCATGTATTTTTCCAGGAACATAGATAGGAGCTAGAAAGGTAAGTGCTCTCCTAACCCATACCCAGCACTCCAGTTTGTTGGCGATGTCCATTTGCTCTAGGAGTTCATGGTGATGTAACCCTAACCCTAAGTGGAATTTTCCTCCAATGGGATTTTCCCACTTTTTTACCAGGAAACATACATAGGGCAGCCTAAAAAGGTCAGTGCACTCCTAACCATAGCCAAGCACTCCGAGTTTGTTGGCAATGTCCATTTTCCTCTAGGAGTTCATGGAGACGTAACCCTAACCCTAACTGGAATTTTCCTGCAATGGGATTTTCCCATGTTTTTTACCAGGAAACATACATAGGGCAGCCTAGAAAGGTCAGTGCACTCCTAACCATCCCCAAGCACTCCGAGTTTGTTGGCGATGTCCATTTTCCTCTAGGAGTTCATGGAGACGTAACCCTAACCCTAACTGGAATTTTCCTGCAGTGGGATTTCCCCATGTATTTTACCAGGAAACATAGAAAGGGCAGCCTAGAAAGGTCAGTGCACTCCTAACCATACCCAAGCACTCCTAGTTTGTTGGCGATGTCCATTTTGCTCTAGGAGTTAGTGGTGACGTAACAATAACTGGAATTTTCCTGCAATGGGATTTTCCCATGTATTTTACCAGGAAACATAGAAAGGGCAGCCTAGAAAGGTCAGTGCCCTCCTAACCATACCCAAGCACTCCTAGTTTGTTGGCGATGTCCATTTTCCTCTGGATTCATGGAGACGTAACCCTAACTCTAACTGGAATTTTCCTGCATGGGATTTTTCCCATGTTTTTTACCAGAACATACATAGGGAAGCTAGAAGGTCAGGCACTCCTAACCATACCAAACCTCCGAGTTTGTTGGCGATGTCCATTTCCTCTAGGAGTTCATGGAGACTTAACATACCCTAACTGGAATTTTTCCTGGCAATGGATTTTCCCATGTATTTTTAACAGGAACATCATAGGGCGCCTAGAAAGGTCAGTGCACTCCTAACCATACCCAAGCCTCCCGATTTTGTTGGCGAGTCCATTTTCCTCTAGGAGTTCATGGAGACGAACCCTCAAACCCTACTGGAATTCCTGCATGGGATTTCCCCATGTATTTTACCAGGAAACATAGATAGGGCAGCCTAGAAAAGTCAGTGCCCTCCTAACCATACCCAGCACTCCGAGTTTGTTGGCGATATCCATCTTGCTCTAGGAGTTCATGGTGACGTAACCCTAACCCTAATTGGAATTTTCCTCCAATGGGATTTTCCCATGTATTTTACCAGGAAACATAGATAGGGCAGCCTAGAAAAGTCAGTGCCCTCCTAACCCTACCCAAGCACTCCGATTTTGTTGGCGATGTCCACTTTGCTCTATGAGTTCATGGTGACCTAACCCTAACCCTAAACTGGAATTTTCCTGCAATGGAATTTTCCATGTTTTTTACCAGAAACATACATAGGGCAGCCTAGAAAGGTCATTGCACTCCTACCCTATACCGCAAAAGCACTCCGATTTTGTTGGCGATGTCCATTTCCTCTAGGAGTTCAATGAGACGGAACCCTAACTGAATTTGCCTGCAATGGGATTATCCCCATGTATTTTACCAGGAAACATAGAAAGGGCAGCCTAGAAAGGTCAGTGCCCTCCTAACCATACCCAAGCACTCCTAGTTGGTTGGCGATGTCCATTTTGCTCTAGGAGTTAGCGGTGACGTAACCCTAACCCTAACTGGAATTTTCCTGCAATGGGATTTTCCCATGTATTTTACCAGGAAACATAGATAGGGCAGCCTTGAAAGGTCAGTGCACTCCTAACCATACCCAAGCACTCCTAGTTTGTTGGCGATGTCCATTGTGCTCTAGGAGTTCACGGTGATGTAACCCTAACCCTAAGTGGAATTTTCCTCCAATGGGATTTTCCCATGTATTTTACCAGGAAACATAGATAAGGCAGCCTAGAAAGTCAGTGCCCTCCTAACAATACCCAAGCACTCCGAGTTTGTTGGCGATGTCCATTTTGCTCTAGGAGTTCACGGTGACGTAACCCTAACCCTAACTGGAATTTTCCTCCAATGGGATTTTCCCATGTATTTTACCAGGAACTGATGAAGGCAGCCTAGAAAGTCAGTGCCCTCATAACAATAACCAAGCACTCTGATTTGTTGTCAATTTTTGTTTCTTCTGCCATCAAAGTGCTTCATAAAACGCTAACGCTGTAATCTACAAACCACATTAACGCACTTGAAATCGCTCTTAAAATTACACAAGAGGATTGCTCAGAAATCAAAAGCTCGGCCAAAGAGATGCGTTCTTACCTTGTCCCTAAATGCCCGGAACGCGGGGCCCGTGAGCATCACCCAAAGATTCTGTCGCACGGCCTGCCAGGTGTGCCAGAAAAGGCCCTTTCCGGTAGACTGCCAAGCTCTGCTAGTGGGAAGGCCCTTGGAGAGGTCCCTCCTGCTATTTCCCACCAAAACTGCAATATTGAGAGGAGCGGTGGCGATCGCAACCTCCCACCCTGTTTTCCGCTTCCTCTTGGGGTTTTTACTGGGCTCCCAACCTTACTCCATTTCCATCCCTGTCTCTTTAAAAGGAAAAACCTTAACCTCACTGAAAGTGGCAAAAAAAAGGTTGGGGGGAATCCTCAAGGACAACTTACCTGTTTTCTCCCAGTTCCTTCTTAACAGCCACAGCAAGGGGTGGGGGGTCACTCATCCGGCGGAGGCTCTAGGCTGGAAATCCAGGGAGCGTGACCTCCTTTCTCCACTGCCTTTTCCAAAAAGGCTGATGGTTCCGGCAGGCGTCCGCCCCCTTCCTCCTGGCCCTACATCAGTCGATGCAGCCGTGACTGGGGGAAGTTAGCAAAATTGCAAGCCTGACTCTGCAAAGACCCGGGTCTCCTGCTGCCCCCAGAGAGACCTGCTTTTCCTTTCTCTTACCTCTGGGCGGTGGGTGGGCTGTTTACGGCAACCGGGAGAGGAAAGGAAGGAATCTCCTATCCGTCCTAACCCTGACTTGTTTTGGACGAAGGTCTACAAAGTTAGATGGACGGCGAACAAAATAATAAAAGCCATTAGTTGCAACTTCTCACGTCTCATCCCTTTTATCCATCCTTTAAATGATAAAACTAGAAGGGAACGATAGGTTATACACAGTTTCAAAATAAACTGCATTTATTTTTATATTGATCGTTTCTTAATAAAAATGCACACAATTTCAAATAGAGATTTGATATTGCGCCTAGATTAATACATAGGGATCTCTAAGAAATATAGTTTAGAAACATCAAACCTAAATACAAACCTACCTACGTACGATCTCCTTAAAGAAATAGCAGGGCAGGACAAACAAAACTATTCTTGAATAAAAACACCTGGATTTGCTTGAAGGGGGCGAGCGGGGTGCACTTTAAGGAGCAACCTCTTAAGGTGTAACACAGGGAAGCGCGATACGACTGGTTCTTCTACATCCGGGACTCGGGCGCTGGGAAAACACCATTCAACGGCTGCCTTGCTTGGCAGCCTTCGAGGAGACCCCCGAGACGGGTCGGAACCCCCTTCCCGACCCGGACGCCAAAAGCCTGGAGCGTGTCCCGCCGGCCCCGCCTCTAAAAAGGAGCTAAAAAGAAGTCGCGGCTGAGCTCGCGTAAACGACCCCGAAGTGTGTTATTAAAACAAGCTAACTTCGTCTCTACGTTCCATATTTAGCCCCTATAGCTGAAAGGGACAGAGCGCAAAGAGACCAGGTCTCACAACCTCCGCCGACGCCGCAGCCGCCACCGGTTCTCGGTCGCATTCTTACGGACGGGGGCGGCCGAAGGCCAGACGGACATCTTAGGGGAGAGGACCAAACGAGTGGCCGGGGAGGAGGCGGGGGAGGGGGAAGGTGGGGATCCCCCGCTAACTAGGTAACAGAGAAAGCCGGTATCTTTCTGGAATCAGAAAATGCGGGGATGGCTCGGCTCACCTGAGGCAGTAGCAGGCTTCCTTTTTTTCCTTCCCGAGGCCTCGCCGGTAGACGTGCGCTCCGTCTACGTAGTGCAGAAAAGAGCACGGGAAAAAGCAGGGAACCGTGCTGCGAACGGACAGGAAGCTGTGGACGAATTCGGCGGACGGACAGGAACTCGGCCGTACTGGGACCGTCGTCGTCGGTGGTCATGCTACGGGACGGAAAACTGTGCCCCCCGTGGTCAAAAACGGGTACTGCGGTCGCCGAAAAAAATAAAGCTTTTAAATGGTATTTTAAGGCTATTTATTTTCCCCCCGTCTCTATTAGTAACCTCTTATTAATATTAATAGGGCGACGGGAGGCCCTTTTGCCATTTTCAAAGGTTTATTTCTTTCGGTGGCTGCTATACCCGGCTTGGCCACGGGAGGGCACTGTTTTCCCTCCTTAGCGATAGCGGCATTGAGGCCGTGGAAAAGGCCTACGGTGGCCTCGATGGTAAATGCTATGGGACGGGTATTGCGGCCGCCAAGGGAAATAAGCCTTTTGAATGGGGTTTTCAATGCTTACCTCGTTGATCGGACGTGGAGTCCGCCCTGCCCAGAAGGTCCCCGAAAAAAAGGAAGTGGAAGGACGATTAAGAAGGACGGACCGGAAGTCGGCCATATTGGGAAGGTCGCAATTTAAAGACCCTGAAGGACGGCGAATTTGCGCGGACAGGAAGTCGGACATACTGAGGAGGTCTACCCGAAAGGAAGTAGGGGGAAAGATTAAGAACGAAGGGACGGAAGTCGGACATGATGGAAAGGTCCTTTTACCGCAGCACCTGGGGGACGGCCGATACCGACGGGCAGGAAGCCCGCCGTCCAGAGAGGGCCTCTCGCAGATTACTCGTCAAGAACCAGCCGGCCGACATGCGCAGAAGGCCGAGGGAAGCGGCCCGTCCCTTTCGGAGGAGCATAGACTGGCGACCCTTTGGCTGACGCTCTGCGCTTTGGGGCTTAGCTTCTCGGTGTCCCGATCCTGGGCAAGTGGCCTACGACGGCTTCCCTGGTAATGCTATGGGACGGGAAACACTGCCCTCCTGTGGTCAAAAACGGGTACTGCTGCCGCCCAAAGAAATAAATTGAATAGCATTTGAAGCTTATTCTTCTCTCTTTTTATTCTTAACGCCTTATTATTAATATTAACGTGGCGACGGGGGGCCCGGTCGGTGCGACACGGGCGCAGAAGAAATCCTGGTTCCAATCTTAAACCGAGTTCAGGCCTATCGTGGCTTATTCATATTAATAAGGTTTTAATAATCAAGAATAATCATCTTAAAGAGGTTTATTTATTTTTCTGGCCGAAGTATCTGATTTGACCAGTTTTCCGTCCCTTAGCAGGGCTGGCTCAGGAATTCTGGGAGTTGAAGTCCACCAGTCATCAAAGAGCCAAGGTTGCCTTACCCCTGCCTTAACTATAGGATGGAGGCCATTAAAAAGGCCTAGGATGGACTCCAAGCCAAAGCTATGGGACAGAAAACTGTGCCCTCCTGGGGTCAAAAATGGGTGTTGCTGCCACCCAAAGAAATAAACCTTTTTAATGGCATTTTAAAATGACCGTATTCTCTATCTTTATTAACGGTATTAACACCTTATTAATAGACGAAGGCCTACAAAGTTAGATGGACGGCGAAAAAATTATAAATGCCATTAGTTGCAACTTCTCACGTCTCACCCCTTTTATCCATCCTTTAAATGATAAACCTATAAGGGAACGATAGGTTATATACTTTTTCAAAATAAACTAAATTTATTTTTATATTGATCGTTTCGTAATAAAAATACACAATATTTCAAATAGATATTTGATATTGCGCTTATATTAATACATAGGTATCTCTAAGAAATATAGTTTAGAAACACCAAGCCCAAATACAAACCTACATACGTACGATCTCCTTAAAGAAAAAAAAGGGCAGGACAAACAAAACTATTCTTGAATAAAAACATCTGGGTTTGCTTGAAGGGGGCGAGCGGGGTGCACTTTTAGGAGCAACCTCTTAAGGTGTAACACAGGGAAGCGCGATACGACTGGATCATGGAGAAAGCTAGGGAGTTCCAGAAAAACATCTACTTCTGCTTCATTGACTACGCTAAAGCCTTTCATTGTGTGGATCACAACAAAGTGTGGCAAGTTCTTAAAGAGATGGGAATACCAGACCATCTTATTTGTCTCTTGAGAAACCTATATGCGGGTCAAGAAGCAACAGTGAGAACTGGACACGGAACCACGGATGGGTTCAAAATTGGAAAAGGAGTCCGGCAAGGCTGTATACTGTCGCCCTGCCTATTTAACTTATATGCAGAGCACATCGTGAGAAAGGCAGGGCTAGATGACACAAAAGTTGGAATTAAGATTGCCGGGAGAAATATCAACAACCTAAGATATGCAGATGATACCACTCTAAGGGCAGAAAGTGAAGAGGAACTAAGGAGCCTCTTGATGCGGGTGAAGAAGGAGAGTGCAAACGTTGGCTTGAAACTCAACATTAAGAAAACCAAAATCATGGCATCCGGCCCACTCAATTGCTGGCAAATAGATGGGGAAGAAATGGGGGTGGTGACAGATTTTATTTTTCTGGGCTCCAAGATCACCTCAGATGGGGACTGCAGCCAAGAAATTAAAAGACGCTTGCTCCTGGGAAGGAAAGCTATGGCAAATCTAGACAGCATACTAAAAAGCAGAGACATCACCCTGCCAAGAAAAGTGCGTATAGTCCAGGCCATGTTCTGCCCAGTTGCAATGTATGGCCGTGAAAGTTGGACCATAAGAAAGGCTAAGCACCAAAGAATTGAGGCCTTCGAACTATGGTGTTGGAGAAGACTCTTGCGAGTCCCTTGGACTGCAAGGCGTTCAAACCGGTCAGTCCTATAAGAGATCAACCCCGACTGCTCTTTAGAAGGCCAGATCCTGAAGTTGAAACTCAAATACTTTGGCCACCTAATGAGAAGGAAGGACTCACTGGAGAAGCGCCTAATGCTGGGAAAGATTGAGGTCAATAGAAGAAGGGGACGACAGAGAATGAGGTGGTTGGATGGAGTCACTGAAGCAGTAGGTGTGAACTTAAATGGACTCCAGAAGATGGTAGAGGACAGGAAGACCTGGAGGAACATTGTCCACGCGGTCGATATGGGTCAGACACGACTTCGCAATTAACAACAACAACAAAAGAAATAAACCTTTTTAACGGCATTTTAAAATGACGGTATTCTCTATCTTTATTAACGGTATTAACACCTTATTAATAGGGCCCCTTGGAGGAAAATTCCACTTAGGGTTTCCTGCTTCAGCAGGCGGCTGGACTAGAAGACCTCCGAGGTCCCTTCCAGCTGTATTCTGACAGAATTTTCCTCCAATGGGATTTTCCCACGTATTTTACCAGGAAACATACATAGGGCAGCCTAGAAAACTCAGTGCCCTCCTAACCATACGCAAGCACTCCAAGTTTGTTGGCGATGTCCATTTTGCTCTAGGAGTTCACGGTGACGTAACCCTAACCCTAAGTGGAATTTTCCTCCAATGGGATTTTCCCATGTATTTTACCAGGAAACATACATAGGGCAGCCTAGAAAAGTCAGTGCACTCCTAACCATACGCAAGCACTCCAAGTTTGTTGGCGATGTCCATTTTGCTCTAGGAGTTCACGGTGACGTAACCCTAACCCTAAGTGGAATTTTCCTCCAATGGGATTTTCCCATGTATTTTACCAGGAAACATAGGGCAGCCTAGAAAAGTCAGTGCCCTCCTAACCATACCCAAGCACTCCCAGTTTGTTGGCGATGTCCATTTTGCTCTAGGAGTTCACGGTGACGTAACCAAAACCCTAAGTGGAATTTTCCTCCAATGGGATTTTCCCATGTATTTTACCAGGAAACATACATAGGGCAGCCTTGAAAGGTCAGTGCACTCCTAACCATACCCAAGCACTCCGAGTTTGTTGGCGATGTCCATTTTGCTATAGGAGTTCATGGAGACGTAACCCTAACCCTAACTGGAATTTTCCTGCAATGGGATTTTCCCATGTATTTTTCCAGGAAAAATAGATAGGGCAGCCTAGAAAGGTCAGTGCTCTCCTAACCATACCCAAGCACTCCGAGTTTGTTGGCGATGTCCATTTTGCTCTAGGAGTTCATGGTGATGTAACCCTAACCCTAAGTGGAATTTTCCTCCAATGGGATTTTCCCACTTTTTTACCAGGAAACATAGATAGGGCAGCCTAGAAAGGTCAATGCTATCCTAACCATACCCAAGCACTCCGAGTTTGTTGGCGATGTCCATTTTCCTCTAGGAGTTCATGGAGACGTAACCCTAACCCTAACTGGAATTTTCCTCCAATGGGATTTTCCCATGTATTTTACCAGGAAACATACATAGGGCAGCCTGTTTCCCGCTTCCTCTTGGGGTTTTTACTGGGCTCCCAACCTTACTCCATTTCCATCCCTGTCTCTTTAAAAGGAAAAATCTTAACCTCACTGAAAGTGCCAAAAAAAAGGGTGGGGGGAATCCTCAAGGACAACTTACCTGTTTTCTCCCAGTTTTCTCCTTTCTCTTACCTCTGGGTGGTGGGTGGGCTGTTTACGGCAACCTGGAGAGGAAAGGAAGAAATCTCCTACCCTTCCTAACCCTGACTTGTTTTGGACGAAGGTATACAAAGTTAGATGGACGGCGAACAAAATAATAAAAGCCATTAGTTGCAACTTCTCACGTCTCATCCCTTTTATCCATCCTTTAAATGATAAACCTAGAAGGGAACGATAGGTTATACACATTTTCAAAATAAACTGCATTTATTTTTTATACTTTTGAAGCAGATTTCTTCTTCAGCGCCTGCGTTGCAGCAAACGGGCCTCCCCTGGCCCTATTAATAAGGTGTTAATACCGTTAATAAAATAAATAACTTCCCCTCTCCCAGGAAACAGGCGGTGGGAGCATAAGCATAAGCATAACCCAAGCAAAGCAACAGAAGAAGAGACGTGGAGTTCCAACTAGAATTTAACAGAATATCTCTCTGCAGCAAAAAAATGGAAAGCATCTCCTAAATTCTGCATGTAATCTTTATTTTATTTTGCATTTATAAAATTTTCAGTTTTTTTTAAAACAGCATTTTAAGCATTTTCCTGCTCAACAAGATAAAGTTCTCTGTTTGAAGAAGGGACGATCCCCATCAGCACCCCAGAGGTGGCTGATGGGACTTGTAATCCAGTAGAAGCCCAAGTCGCCCTCTGTTCTCTCAATCCTAAAAAGCACAGCTGCAAACATGATGGGGATATTTTAAAAACTGGGCCTTTGCAACGGGAGAGGGAGGTGGTAGAGGCAGCCTCTCAGGCACAAGGCTGCCTGACGAATGGGATTTGTAGTCCAAAGGGTGCCCGGGCGGGGCGAAGGCTCGAGGAGGAGGCATTACGCAGTCTAATTATCTTCACCTGTGCGGGCCGAGGCACACCTGACCGTGATGAGCAGCTTCCCGCGCGGCGGCCGTCTCCATGGCAACCGCTGCGCGAGCTGGGAAAATAGCAGAGCGTTCGCACCTGTGTTTGGGCGGGAAAGAGCGCGCGCCTTTCCCGCCCAGCGCCCTCGGACTGCCTCGCGGGATCCTGTCTGCACGCCCATCTCGCTCGTAATTGGCTGCTCCGGAAACGCTTCCCTCGGATTGGCTGAGCGGCCTCTCCCCTCTCCGAGAGGCGGGGGCATTTAAAATGTCGGCGGGCTTCTCAAGCTGAGTGCCAAAAGAAAAGGGAGCGCGCTGCAGAGGCAGCCGACGCCGCTACCGCGTCTCTTTTTCCTCAGAAGAGAGGCGATAGCGGCGTCTCGTGCCTCTGCAGCGCGCTAGCTTTTCTTTCGGCACTCAGCTTGAGAAGCCCGCCGACTGTTTCTTTTTTCTGCGGGGCGCCGGAGGGCAAAAATGTCTCTCTCCGGCTCTCCCGCGGCTCAAGTCCTCGAGCTCGAGGTCGGGCAGGGCCTTTTGAGCTTTGAGGTAATTCTGGCGGAGAATTTTTTTTACCTTTTAGGGATGCGGAGGGGGGCGCGAGTTCGTTAGCTAATTAATAGCTTATTGTTCTCGAGGAGTCAGGATAGCACCTGGGGTAATTTTAACCACGGCGTGTATTCTTACGAGTAAAACGCCAGTGGTAGCTCAACAGTGTTTTATTTAAAGGACTCCAAAACCCATAGGTCGCTAAAGATACTTATCTCCGTCTTTCGCTCGGGGAATAACGCAAACCGCTGTGTCTTAGAATAATACTAGTCAAGTTCTTAACATTTTGGTCGAACCTGAGCTAATCTCAGCCATGTCCTTTTTAAAGGGACCAAACCAGCACAGGTCAAATTTAGCTTTAAAGGTAAAATTATCTTAAGAACTGACTTCTCTCTTAGGAATAAAGTGAATTCTTGGGGTAATTTTAGGCAAGAATTCAAGTTCTTAGAATAAAATTTTGGTCGAACCTGAGGTAATCTCAGCCATGTCATTTTTAAAGGGACCAAACCAGCAAAGGTGAATAGGATTTAAAATTAGCTTTAAAGGTAAAATTATCTCAGGAACTGACTTTCTTCTTAGGAATAAAGTGAATTCTTGGGGTAATTTAAGCAAAAATTCAGGTTCTTAGAATAAAATTTTGATGGAACCTGAGCTAATGTCAGCCATGTCCTTTTTAAAGGGACCAAACCAGCAAAGGTGAATAGGATTTAAAATTAGCTTGAAAGGTAAAATTATCTCAGGAACTGACTTTCTTCTTAGGAATAAAGTGAATTCTTGGGGTAATTTTAGCCAAGAATTCAAGCTCTTAAAATAAAATTTTAATGGAACCTGAGCTAATCTCAGCCATGTCTTTTTAAAGGGAACCACCAGCCAAAGGTGAATAGGATTTAAAATTAGCTTTAAAGGTAAATTATCTCAGGAACTGACTTTCTTCTTAGGAATAAAGTGAATTCTTGGGGTAATTTTAGCCAAGATTCAAGTTCTTAGAATAAAATTTTGATGGAACCTGAGCTAATCTCAGCCATGTCTTTTTTAAAGGGACCAAACCAGCAAAGGTGAATAGGAGTTAAAATTAGCTTGAAAGGTAAAATTATCTCAGGAACTGACTTTCCTCTTAGGAATAAAGTGAATTCTTGGGGTAATTTTAGCAAAGAATTCAAGTTCTTAGAATAAAATTTTGATGGAACCTGAGCTAATCTCAGCCATGTC
>NW_024099052.1:0-20485 GCF_016545835.1 Crotalus tigris
AGAGCAAAATGGACACTGCCAACAAACTCCGAGTGCTTGGGTATGGTTAGGAGGGCACTTACTTTTCTAGGCTGCCCTATCTATGTTTCCTGGTAAAATACATGGGAAAATCCCATAAGAGGAAAATTCCACTTAGGGTTAGGGTTAGGTCTCCATGAACTCATAGATCAAAATGGAAACTTCCAACAAACTTGGAATGCTTGGGTATTGTTAGGAGGGCACTTACTTTTCTACGCTGCCCTATCTATGTTTCCTGGTAAAATACATGGGAAAATCCCATAGGAGGAAAATTCCACTTAGGCTTAGGGTTAGGTCACCATGAACTCATAGAGCAAAATGGACACCGCCAACGAACTCTTAGTGCTTGGGCATGGTTAGGAGGGCACTTACTTTTCTGTGCTGCCCTATCTATGTTGTTCCGGTGGTAAAATACATGGGAAAAATCCCACAGCAGGAAAATTCCACTTAGGGTTAGGTCCCAGAAATCATACAGCAAAATGGACCTGCCAACACACTCGGAGTGGCTTGGTTAAGGTTAGAGGCACTTACTTTTCTAGGCTGCCCTATATCTATATTTTCTGGTAAAATACATGGGAAAATCGCATAGGAGGAAATTCCACATAGGCTTAGGGTTAGGTCACCATGAACTCAGAGAGCAAAATGGACACCGCCAACAAACTCTTAGTGCTTGGACATGGTTAGGAGGGCACTTACTTTTCTGTGCTGCCCTATCTATCTTTCCTGGTAAAATACTTGGGAAAATCCCGTAGGAGGAAAATTCCACTTAGGCTTAGGGTTAGTTCACCATGAAATCATAGAGCAAAATGGACACTGCTAACAAACTCGGAGTTCTTGAGTATGATTAGGAGGGCACTTACTTTTCTAGGCTGCCCTATCTATGTTTTGTGGTAAAATACATGGGAAAATCCCATAGGAGGAAAATTCAACTTAGGCTTAGGGTTAGGTCACCATGAACTCATAGAGCAAAATGGAAACTGCCAACAAAATTGGAATGCTTGGGTATAGTTAGGAGGGCACCTACTTTTCTAGGCTGCCCTATCTAAATTTCCTGGTAAAATACATGGGAAAATCCCATAGGAGGAAAATTCCACTTAGGCTTAGGGTTAGGTCACCATGAACTCATAGAGCAAAATGGACACCGCCAACAAACTCTTAGTGCTTGGGCATGGTTAGGAGGGCGCTTACTTTTCTGTGCTGCCCTATCTATGTTTCCTGGTAAAATACATGGGAAAATCCCACAGCAGGAAAATTCCACTTAGGGTTAGGTCACCATGAAATCATACAGCAAAATGGACACTGCCAACAAACTCGGAGTGCTTGGTTAAGGTTAGGAGGGCACTTACTTTTCTAGGCTGCCCTATCTATATTTTCTGGTAAAATACATGGGAAAATCCCATAGGAGGAAAATTCCACATAGGCTTAGGGTTAGGTCACCATGAAACCATAGAGCAAAATGGACACTGCTAACAAACCCGGAGTTCTTAGGTATGGTTAGGAGGGCACTTACTTTTCTAGGCTGCCCTATCTATGTTTTCTGGTAAAATACATGGGAAAATCCCATAGGAGGAAAATTCAACTTAGGGTTAGGGTTAGGTCTCCATGAACTCATAGATCAAAATGGAAACTTCCAACAAACTTGGAATGCTTGGGTATTGTTAGGAGGGCACTTACTTTTCTACGCTGCCCTATCTATGTTTACTGGTAAAATACATGGGAAAATCCCATAGGAGGAAAATTCCACGTAGGCTTAGGGTTATGTCACCATGAACTCATAGAGCAAAATGGACACTGCCAACAAACTCTAGTGCTTGGCATGGTTAGGAGGCGCTTACCTTTTCTGTGCTGCCTATCTATGGTTTTCCTGGTAAAATCCATGGAAAAATCCCACAGCAGGAAATTCCACTTAGGGTTAGGTCCCATGAAATCATACAGCAAAATGGACACTGCAAAACACACGCGGAGTGCTTGTTAAACGAGTTAGGAGGGCACTAACTTTTCTAGGCTGCCCAATCTATGTTTCCTGGTAAAATACATGGGACAATTCCATAGGAGGAAAATTCCACTTAGGGTTAGGGTTAGGTCACCATGAACTCATAGAGCAAAATGGACACCGCCAACAAACTCTGAGTGCTTGGACATGGTTAGGAGGGCACTTACTTTTCTGTGCTGCCCTATCTATCTTTCCTGGTAAAATACTTGGGAAAATCCCGTAGGAGGAAAATTCCACTTAGGCTTAGGGTTAGGTCACCATGAACTCATAGAGCAAAATGGACACTGCCAACAAACTCGGAGTGCTTGGGTATGGTTAGGAGGGCACTTACTTTTCTAGGCTGCCCTATCTATGTTTCCTGGTAAAATACATGGGAAAATCCCATAAGAGGAAAATTCAACTTAGGGTTAGGGTTAGGTCACCATGAACTCATAGAGCAAAATGGAAACTGCCAACAAAATTGGAATGCTTGGGTATAGTTAGGAGGGCACTTACTTTTCTAGGCTGCCCTATCTAAATTTCCTGGTAAAATACATGGGAAAATCCCATAGGAGGAAAATTCCACTTAGGCTTAGGGTTAGGTCACCATGAACTCACAGAGCAAAATGGACACCGCCAACAAACTCTTAGTGCTTGGGCATGGTTAGGAGGGCTCTTACTTTTCTGTGCTGCGCTATCTATGTTTCCTGGTAAAATACATGGGAAAATCCCACAGCAGGAAAATTCCACTTAGGCTTAGGGTTAGGTCACCATGAAATCATAGAGCAAAATGGACACTGCCAACAAACTCGGAGTGCTTGGGTATGGTTAGGAGGGCACTTAATTTTCTAGGCTGCCCTATCTATGTTTCCTGGTAAAATACATGGAAAATCCCATAAGAGGAAAATTCCACTTAGGGTTAGGGTTAGGTCTCCATGAACTCATAGAGCAAAATGGAAACTGCCAACAAAATTGGAATGCTTGGGTATTGTTAGGAGGGCACTTACTTTTCTAGGCTGCCCTATCTATGTTTCCTGGTAAAATACATGGGAAAATCCCATAAGAGGAAAATTACACTTAGGGTTAGGGTTAGGTCTCCATGAACTCATAGATCAAAATGGAAACTTCCAACAAACTTGGAATGCTTGGGTATTGTTAGGAGGGCACTTACTTTTCTACGCTGCCCTATCTATGTTTCCTGGTAAAATACATGGGAAAATCCCATAGGAGGACAATTCCACTTAGGCTTAGGGTTAGGTCACCATGAAAATCATACAGCAAATGGACACTGCCAACAACTCGGAGTGCTTGGTTAGGTTGAGGGCACTTACTTTTCTTTTTCTTCTAGGCTGCCTATCTTATGTTTTTCCTGGTAAGATACATGGGACAAATCAATAAGAGGAACATTCCACTTTAGGGTTAGGGTTAGGTCTCCATGAACGCATAGTGAGCAAATGGACACCACCCAACAAACTCTTAGTGCTTGCCAACGATGGTTTAGGAGGCACTTACTTTTCTAGGCTGCCCTATCTATATTTTCTGGTAAAATACATGGGAAATCCCATAGGAGGAAACTCCAATAGGCTTAGGTTAGGTCACCATGAACTCATGGCAAAATGGACACCGCCACCAAACTCTTAGTGCTTGGACATGGTTCGGAGGGCCTTACTTTTCTAGGCTGCGCTATGTATGTTTCCTGGTAAACTACATGGGAAAATCCCCTAGGAGGAAAATTCCACTTAGGGTTAGGGTTAGGTCCCCATGAACTCATAGAGCAAAATGGATAGAGCCAATAACCTCGGAGTGCTTGGGTATGGTTCGGAGGGCACTTATTTTTCTAGGCTGCGCTAACTATGTTTCCTGGTAAAATACATGGGAAAATCCCATAGTAGGAAAATTCCACTTAGGGTTAGGGTTAGGTCCCCATGAACTCATATAGCAAAATCTAACTGCCAACAAATTGGAATGCTTGGGTATAAAGTTAGGAGGGCACTTACTTTTCTAGGCTGCCCTATCTAAATTTCCTGGTAAAATACATGGGAAAATCCCATAGGAGGAAAATTCCACTTAGGCTTAGGGTTAGGTCACCATGAACTCATAGAGCAAAATGGACACCGCCAACAAACTCTTATGCTTGGCCATGGTTAGGAGGGCTCTTACTTTTCTGTGCTGCGCTATCTATGTTTCCTGGTAAAATACATGGGAAAATCCCACAGCAGGAAAATTCCACTTAGGCTTAGGGTTAGGTCACCATGAAATCATAGAGCAAAATGGACACTGCCAACAAACTCGGAGTGCTTGGGTATGGTTAGGAGGGCACTTAATTTTCTAGGCTGCCCTATCTATGTTTCCTGGTAAAATACATGGGAAAATCCCATAAGAGGAAAATTCCACTTAGGGTTAGTGTTAGGTCTCCATGAACTCATAGAGCAAAATGGAAACTTCCAACAAACATGGACTGCTTGGGTATTGTTAGGAGGGCACTTACTTTTCTACGCTGCCCTATCTATGTTTCCTGGTAAAATACATGGGAAAATCCCATAGGAGGAAAATTCCACTTAGGCTTAGGGTTAGGTCACCATGAACTCATAGAGCAAAATGGAAACTGCCAACAAAATTGGAATGCTTGGGTATAGTTAGGAGGGCACTTACTTTTCTAGGCTGCCCTATCTAAATTTCCTGGTAAAATACATGGGAAAATCCCATAGGAGGAAAATTCCACTTAGGCTTAGGGTTAGGTCACCATGAACTCATAGAGCAAAATGGACACCGCCAACAAACTCTTAGTGCTTGGGCATGGTTAGGAGGGCTCTTACTTTTCTGTGCTGCCCTATCTATGTTTCCTGGTAAAATACATGGGAAAATCCCACAGCAGGAAAATTCCACTTAGGCTTAGGGTTAGGTCACCATGAAATCATACAGCAAAATGGACACTGCCAACAAACTCGGAGTGCTTGGTTAAGGTTAGGAGGGCACTTACTTTTCTAGGCTGCCCTATCTATGTTTCCTGGTAAAATACATGGGAAAATCCAATAAGAGGAAAATTCCACTTAGGGTTAGGGTTAGGTCTCCATGAACTCATAGAGCAAAATGGACACCGCCAACAAACTCTTAGTGCTTGCACATGGTTAGGAGGGCACTTACTCTTCTAGGCTGCCCTATCTATATTTTCTGGTAAAATACATGGGAAAATCCCATAGGAGGAAAATTCCACATAGGCTTAGGGTTAGTTCACCATGAAATCATGGAGCAAAATGGACACTGCTAACAAACTCGGAGTTCTTGGGTATGGTTAGGAGGGCACTTACTTTTCTAGGCTGCCCTATCTATGTTTTCTGGTAAAATACATGGGAAAATCCCATAGGAGGAAAATTCAACTTAGGCTTAGAGTTAGGTCACCAGGAACTCATAGAGCAAAATGGAAACTGCCAACAAAATTGGAATGCTTGGGTATAGTTAGGAGGGCACTTACTTTTCTAGGCTGCCCTATCTAAATTTCTTGGTAAAATACATGGGAAAATCCCATAGGAGGAAAATTCCACTTAGGCTTAGGGTTAGGTCACCATGAACTCACAGAGCAAAATGGACACCGCCAACAAACTCTTAGTGCTTGGGCATGGTTAGGAGGGCTCTTACTTTTCTGTGCTGCGCTATCTATGTTTCCTGGTAAAATACATGGGAAAATCCCACAGCAGGAAAATTCCACTTAGGCTTAGGGTTAGGTCACCATGAAATCATAGAGCAAAATGGACACTGCCAACAAACTCGGAGTGCTTGGGTATGGTTAGGAGGGCACTTACTTTTCTAGGCTGCCCTATCTATGTTTCCTGGTAAAATACATGGGAAAATCCCATAGGAGGAAAATTCCACATAGGCTTAGGGTTATGTCACCATGAACTCATAGAGCAAAATAGACACCGCCAACAAACTCTTAGTGCTTGGACATGGTTAGGAGGGCACTTACTTTTCTGTGCTGCCCTATCTAACTTTCCTGGTAAAATACATGGGAAAATCCCGTAGGAGGAAAATTCCACTTAGGCTTAGGGTTAGTTCACCATGAAATCATAGAGCAAAATGGACACTGCTAACAAACTCGGAGTTCTTGGGTATGGTTAGGAGGGCACTTCCTTTTCTAGGCTGCCCTATCTATGTTTTCTGGTAAAATACATGGGAAAATCCCATAGGAGGAAAATTCAACTTAGGGTTAGAGTTAGGTCACCATGAACTCATAGAGCAAAATGGAAACTGCCAACAAAATTGGAATGCTTGGGTATAGTTAGGAGGGCACTTACTTTTCTAGGCTGCCCTATCTAAATTTCTTCGTAAAATACATGGGAAAATCCCATAGGAGGAAAATTCCACTTAGGCTTAGGGTTAGGTCACCATGAACTCATAGAGCAAAATGGACACCGCCAACAAACTCTTAGTGCTTGGGCATGGTTAGGAGGGCTCTTACTTTTCTGTGCTGCGCTATCTATGTTTCCTGGTAAAATACATGGGAAAATCCCACAGCAGGAAAATTCCACTTAGGCTTAGGGTTAGGTCACCATGAAATCATAGAGCAAAATGGACACTGCCAACAAACTCGAAGTGGCTTGGGTATGGTTAGGAGGGCGAGCTTACTTTTTCTAGGCTGCCTATCTGATGTTTTCCTGGTAAAATACATGGAAAATCCATAAGAGGGAAATTCCACTTAGTGTTAGGTTTATGTCCTCCATGCCACTCATAGAGCAAAAATTGAAACCGCCCACAAATTGAGAATGCTGGTATGTTAGGATGGTCCTATACTGTTTCTACCTGCCCTATCATGTTTCCTTTAGAAATACATGGGAAATCCAATAAGGAGGACAATTCCCTTAGGCTTAGGGTTAGGTCCCCATGAACTCATAGAGCATAATGGAAACTGCCAATCAATTGGAATGCTGGGTATAGTTAGGAGGGCACTTACTTTTCTAGGCTGCCCTATCTAAATTTCCTGGTAAAATACATGGTAAAATCCCATAGGAGGAAAATTCCACTTAGGCTTAGGGTTAGGTCACCATGAACTCACAGAGCAAAATGGACACCGCCAACAAACTCTTAGTGCTTGGGCATGGTTAGGAGGGCTCTTACTTTTCTGTGCTGCGCTATCTATGTTTCCTGGTAAAATACATGGGAAAATCCCACAGCAGGAAAATTCCACTTAGGCTTACGGTTAGGTCACCATGAAATCATAGAGCAAAATGGACACTGCCAACAAACTCGGAGTGCTTGGGTATGGTTAGGAGGGCACTTACTTTTCTAGGCTGCCCTATCTATGTTTCCTGGTAAAATACATGGGAAAATCCCATAAGAGGAAAATTCAACTTAGGGTTAGGGTTAGGTCACCATGAACTCATAGAGCACAATGGGAAACTGCCAACAATCTTGGAATGCTTGGGTATGGTTAGGAGGGCACTTACTTTTCTAGGCTGCCCTATCTATGTTTCCTGGTAAAATACATGGGAAAATCCCATAAGAGGAAAATTCCACTTAGGCTTAGAGTTAGGTCACCATGAACTCATAGAGCAAAATGGAAACTGCCAACAAAATTGGAATGCTTGGGTATAGTTAGGAGGGCACTTACTTTTCTAGGCTGCCGTATCTAAATTTCCTGGTAAAATACATGGGAAAATCCCATAGGAGGAAAATTCCACGTAGGCTTAGGGTTAGGTCACCATGAATTCATAGAGCAAAATGGACACCGCCAACAAACTCTTAGTGCTTGGGCATGGTTAGGAGGGCGCTTACTTTTCTGTGCTGCGCTATCTATGTTTCCTGGTAAAATACATGGGAAAATCCCACAGCAGGAAAATTCCACTTAGGCTTACGGTTAGGTCACCATGAAATCATAGAGCAAAATGGACACTGCCAACAAACTCGGAGTGCTTGGGTATGGTTAGGAGGGCACTTACTTTTCTAGGCTGCCCTATATATGTTTCCTGGTAAAATACATGGGAAAATCCCATAAGAGGAAAATTCCACTTAGGGTTAGGGTTAGGTCTCCATGAACTCATAGAGCAAAATGGAAACTGCCAACAAACTTGGAATGCTTGGGTATTGTTAGGAGGGCACTTACTTTTCTAGGCTGCCCTATCTATATTTTCTGGTAAAATACATGGGAAAATCCCATAGGAGGAAAATTCCACATAGGCTTAGGGTTAGGTCACCATGAACTCATAGAGCAAAATGGACACCGCCAACAAACTCTTAGTGCTTGGACATGGTTAGGAGGGCACTTACTTTTCTGTGCTGCCCTATCTATCTTTCCTGGTAAAATACATGGGAAAATCCCATAGGAGGAAAATTCCACTTAGGCTTAGGGTTAGTTCACCATAAAATCATAGAGCAAAATGGACACTGCTAACAAACTCGGAGTTCTTGGGTATGGTTAGGAGGACACTTACTTTTCTAGGCTGCCCTATCTATGTTTTCTGGTAAAATACATGGGAAAATCCCATAGGAGGAAAATTCAACTTAGGCTTAGGGTTAGGTCACCATGAACTCATAGAGCAAAATGGAAACTGCCAACAAAATTGGAATGCTTGGGTATAGTTAGGAGGGCACTTACTTTTCTAGGCTGCCCTATCTAAATTTACTTGTAAAATACATGGGAAAATCCCATAGGAGGAAAATTCCACTTAGGCTTAGGGTTAGGTCACCATGAACTCACAGAGCAAAATGGACACCGCCAACAAACTCTTAGTGCTTGGGCATGGTTAGGAGGGCGCTTACTTTTCTGTGCTGCCCTATCTATGTTTCCTGGTAAAATACATGGGAAAATCCCACAGCAGGAAAATTCCACTTAGGCTTAGGGTTAGGTCACCATGAAATCATACAGCAAAATGGACACTGCCAACAAACTCGAAGTGCTTGGTTACGGTTAGGAGGGCACTTACTTTTCTAGGCTGCCCTATCTATGTTTTCTGGTAAAATACATGGGAAAATCCCACAGCAGGAAAATTCCACTTAGGCTTAGGGTTAGGTCACCATGAACTCATAGAGCAAAATGGAGCACTGGGACTGCCGAAGCACACTCGAGTGCTTGGTGGGTATGTTTTAGGAGGGCACTTACTTTTTCTAGGCTGCCTAATCTATGTTTCCTGGTAAAATTACATGGGAGAATCCCATAGAGGAAAAATTCACTTAGGGTTATGGTTCATGGTCACCATGAACTCATAGAGCAAAATGGAAACTGTCCAACAAAATTGGAATCTTGGTATTGAATGGAGGTAATTAAAGCAGGTGTAGTTAGGATGGCACTTACCTTTTTCTAGCTGCCCTATCTAAATTCCTGGTACAAATACAATGGGGAAAATCCCATATTAGGAATTCCACTTAACTTAGTGTTAGGTCACCATGAACTCACTGAGAGCAAAGGTGACACCGGCCAAACAACTCTTAGTGCTTGGGTATGGTTAAGAGGGCACTTACTTTTCTTGGCTTCCCTTTCTATGTTTCATGGTAAAATACATGGGAAAATCGCACAGCAGGAAAATTCCACTTAGGCTTAGGGTTAGGTCACCATGAAATCATAGAGCAAAATGGACACTGCCAACAAACCCGGAGTGCTTGGGTATGGTTAGGAGGGCACTTACTTTTCTAGGCTGCCCTATCTATGTTTCCTGGTAAAATACATGGGAAAATCCCATAAGAGGAAAATTCCACTTAGGGTTAGGGTTAGGTCTCCATGACCTCATAGATCAAAATGGAAACTGCCAACAAACTTGGAATGCTTGGGTATTGTTAGGAGGGCACTTACTTTTCTACGCTGCCCTATCTATGTTTCCTGGTAAAATACATGGGAAAATTCCATAGGAGGAAAATTCCACTTAGGCTTAGGGTTAGGTCACCATGAACTCATAGAGCAAAATGGACACCGCCAACAAACTCTTAGTGCTTGGGCATGGTTAGGAGGGCACTTACTTTTCTAGTCTGCCCTATCTTTGTTTCCTGGTAAAATACATCGGAAAATCCCACAGGAGGAAAATTCCACTTAGGCTTAGGGTTAGGTCACCATGAAATCATAGAGCAAAATGGACACTGCCAACAAACTCCGAGTGCTTGGGTATGGTTAGGAGGGCACTTACTTTTCTAGGCTGCCCTATCTATGTTTCCTGGTAAAATACATGGGAAAATTCCATAAGAGGAAAATTCCACTTAGGCTTAGAGTTAGTTTACCATGAACTAGTACAGCAAAATGGAATCTGCCAACAAAATCGGAATGTTTGGGTATAGTTAGGAGGGCAGTCACTTTTCTAGGCTTCCCTATCTATGTTTCCTGGTAAAATACATGGGAAAATCCCACAGGAGGAAAATTCCACTTAGGCTTAGGGTTAGGTCACCAAGAACTCATAGAGCAAAATGGGCACCGCCAAAAAACTCAGATTGCTTGGGTTTGGTCAGGACGGCACTTAATTTTCCAGGATGCCCTATCTATGTTTCCTGATAAAATACATGGGAAAATCCCATAGGAGGAAAATTCCACTTAGGCTTAGAGTTAGTTCACCATGAACTAGTAGAGCAAAATGGAATCTGCGAACAAAATCGGAATGCTTGGGTATAGTTAGGAGGGCAGTTACATTTCTAGGCTGCCTTATCTATGTTTCCTGATAAAATACATGGGAAAATCCCATTGGAGGAAAATTCCACTTAGGGTTAGGGTTAGGTCACCATGAACTCATACAGAAAAATGGAGACTGCCAAAACCCTCGGAGTGCTTGGGTATGGTTAAGAGGGCACTTATTTTTCTTGGTTTCCCTTTCTATGTTTCATGGTAAAATACAAGGGAAAATCCCATAGGAGGAAAATTCAACTTAGGCTTAGGGTTAGTTGACCATGATCTCATAGAGCAAAATGGGCACCCCCAAAAAACTCGGAGTTCTTGGGTATGGTTAGGAGGGCACTTAATTTTCTAGGCTGCCCTATCTATGTTTTCTGGTAAAATACATGGGAAAATCCCATAGGAGGAAAATTCAACTTAGGGTTACGGTTAGGTCTCCATGAACTGATAGAGCAAAATGGAAACTGCCAACAAACTTGGAGTGCTTGGGTATTGTTAGGAGGGCACTTACTTTTCTACGCTGCCCTATCTATGTTTCCTGGTAAAATACATGGGAAAATAGCATAGGAGGAAAATTCCACTTAGGCTTAGGGTTAGGTCACCATGAACTCATAGAGCAAAATGGACACCGCCAACAAACTCGGAGTGCTTGGGGATGGTTAGGAGGGCAGTTACTTTTCTTGGCTGCCCTATCTATGTTTCCTGGTAAAATACATGGGAAAATCCCATAGGAGGAAAATTCCACTTAGGGTTAGGGTTAGGTCACCATGAAATCATAGAGCAAAAGGGACACTGCCAACAAACTCGGAGTGCTTGGGTATGGTTAGGAGGGCACTTACTTTTCTTGGCTGCCCTATCTATGTTTCCTGGTAAAAATACATGGGAAAATCCCAAGGAGGAAAATTCCACTTAGGGTTCGGGTTAGGTGCACCATGAACTCATAGAGCAAAAAGGTGACACCGCACAACAAACTCGAGTGCTTGGGGGATGGAGGAGGCATTTACTTTTCTTGGCTGCCCATCTATGTTTCATGGTAAAATACATGGAAAAATCACAAGGAGGAAAGCCACTTAGGGATAGGGTTAGGTCACCATGAAATCATAGAGCAAAAAGGGACATGCCAACCAACTCCGGAGGTGCATGGTATGGTTAGGGGGGCACTTACTTTTCTAGGCTGCCTATCTATGTTTCCTGGTAAAATACATGGGAAAATCCCATAGGAGGAAAATTCCACTTAGGGTTAGGGTTAGGTCACCATGAACTCATAGAGAAAAATGGAGATTGCCAAAACCGTCGGAGTTCTTGGGTATGGTTAATAGGGGACTTACTTTTCTTGCCTTCCCTTTCCATGTTTCATGGTAAAATACATGGGAAAATCCCATAGGAGGAAAATTACACTTAGGCTTAGGGTTAGTTGACCATGATCTCATAGAGCAAAATGGGAACCACCAAAAAACTCGGAGTTCTTGGGTATGGTTAGGAGGGCACTTAATTTTCTCGGCTGCCCTATCAATGTTTCCTGGTAAAATACATGGAAAAATCTCATACGAGGAAAATTCAACTTAGGGTTAGGGTTAGGTCTGCATGAACTCATAGAGCAAAATGGAAACTGCCAACAAACTTGGAATTCTTGGGTATTGTTAGGAGGGCACTTACTGTTCTAGGCTGCCCTATCTATGTTTCCTGGTAAAATACATGGGAAAATCCCATAAGAGGAAAATTCCACTTAGGCTTAGAGTTAGTTCACCATGAACTAGTACAGCAAAATGGACACTGCCAACAAACTCGGAATGCTTGGGTATAGTTAGGAGGGCACTTACCTTTCTAGGCTGCCCTATCTATGTTTCCTGATAAAATACATGGGAAAATCCTATTGGAGGAAAATTCCACTTAGGATTAGGGTTAGGTCAACGTGAACTCATAGAGAAAAATGGAGACTGCCAAAACGCTCGGAGTGCTTGGGTATGGTTAAGAGGGCACTTACTTTTCTTGGCTTCCCTTTCTATGTTTCCTGGTAAAATACATGGGAAAATCCCATAGGAGGAAAATTCCACTTAGGCTTAGGGTTAGCTGACCATGATCTCATAGAGCAAAATGTGCACCCACAAAAAACTCGGAGTTCTTGGGTATGGTTAGGAGGGCACTTAATTCTCTAGGCTGCCCTATCTATGTTTCCTGGTAAAATACATGGGAAAATCTCATACGAGGAAAATTCCACTTAGGGTTAGGGTTAGTTGACCATGATCTCATAGAGCAAAATGGGAACCACCAAAAAACTCGGAGTTCTTGGGTATGGTTAGGAGGGCACTTAATTTTCTAGGCTGCCCTATCTATGTTTCCTGGTAAAATACATGGAAAAATCTCATACGAGGAAAATTCAACTTAGGGTTAGGGTTAGGTCTGCATGAACTCATAGAGCAAAATGGAAACTGCCAACAAACTTGGAATTCTTGGGTATTGTTAGGAGGGCACTTACTGTTCTAGGCTGCCCTATCTATGTTTCCTGGTAAAATACATGGGAAAATCCCATAAGAGGAAAATTCCACTTAGGCTTAGAGTTAGTTCACCATGAACTAGTACAGCAAAATGGACACTGCCAACAAACTCGGAATGCTTGGGTATAGTTAGGAGGGCACTTACCTTTCTAGGCTGCCCTATCTATGTTTCCTGATAAAATACATGGGAAAATCCTATTGGAGGAAAATTCCACTTAGGATTAGGGTTAGGTCAACGTGAACTCATAGAGAAAAATGGAGACTGCCAAAACGCTCGGAGTGCTTGGGTATGGTTAAGAGGGCACTTACTTTTCTTGGCTTCCCTTTCTATGTTTCCTGGTAAAATACATGGGAAAATCCCATAGGAGGAAAATTCCACTTAGGCTTAGGGTTAGCTGACCATGATCTCATAGAGCAAAATGTGCACCCACAAAAAACTCGGAGTTCTTGGGTATGGTTGGGAGGGCACTTAATTCTCTAGGCTGCCCTATCTATGTTTCCTGGTAAAATACATGGGAAAATCTCATACGAGGAAAATTCCACTTAGGGTTAGGGTTTACGTCTACCAATGAACTCATAGAAGCAAAATGGACACTGCCCAACAAAACGCGGAGTGCTTCGGGTATGAGTGTAGGAGGGCACGTACTTTTTCTAGGTATGCCCATCTATGTCGCCTGGTAAACTACAATGGGATACATCCCATAGGAGGAAAATTTCAAATTGGGGTACGGTAGGTCTCCATGAACGATAGAGCAAAAGGAAACCTGCCAACAAACTGGAGTGTTGGGTATGTTATGAGGGCACTTACTTTTCTACGCTGCCCTATCTATGTTTCCTGGTAAAATACATGGGAAAATAGCATAGGAGGAAAATTCCACTTAGGCTTAGGGTTAGGTCACCATGAACTCATAGAGCAAAATGGACACCGCCAACAAACTCGGAGTGCTTGGGTATGGTTAGGAGGGCAGTTACTTTTCTTGGCTGCCCTATCTATGTTTCCTGGTAAAATACATGGGAAAATCCCATAGGAGGAAAGTTCCACTTAGGCTTAGAGTTAGTTCACCATGAACTAGTACAGCAAAATGGAATCTGCGAACAAAATCGGAATGCTTGGGTATAGTTAGGAGGGAACTTTCCTTTCTAGGCAGCCCTACCTATGTTTCCTGATAAAATACATGGGAAAATCCCATTGGAGGAAAATTCCACTTAGGGTTAGGGTTAGGTCACCATGAACTCATAGAGCAAAATGGACACCGCCAACACATTCGGAGTGCTTGGGATGGTTAGGAGGGCCCGGACTTTTCTTGGCTGACCTATCTATGTTCATGGTAAATACATGGGAAATCACATAGGAAGGAAAAATTCCACTTAGGGTTAGGGTTAGGTCACCATGAAATCATAGAGCAAAGGGGACATGCCAAACAAACTCGCGAGTGCTTGGGTATGGTTAGAGGCATACTGTTCTGGGCTGCACTATCTATGTTTCCTGGAAAATACATGGGGAAAAAAATAGGAGGAAAATTCACTTAGGGTTAGGGTTAGGGTCACCATGAAAGAACTCATAGTAGAAAAATGGAGATTGCAAAACAGTCGGAGCTTCTTGGGTAGGTAATAGGGGACTATTTCTTGCATCCCTTCCAGTTTCCATGGTAAAATACATGGAAAATCCCATAGGAGGAAAATTCCACTTAGGCTTAGGGTTAGGTCACCATGAACTCTTAGAGAAAAATGGGCACCACCAAAAAACTCGGAGTTCTTGGGTATGGTTAGGAGGGCACTTAATTTTCTAGGCTGCCCTATCTATGTTTCCTGGTAAAATACATGGGAAAATCTCATACGAGGAAAATTCCACTTAGGGTTAGGTTTACGTCACCACGAACTCATAGAGCAAAGTGGACACTGCCAACAAACTCGGAGTGCTTGGGTATGGTTAGGAGGGCACGTACTTTTCTAGGCTGCCCTATCTATGTTTCCTGGTAAAATACATGGGAAAATCCCATAGGAGGAAAATTCAACTTAGGGTTAGGGTTAGGTCACCATGAAATCATAGAGCAAAAGGGACACTGCCAATAAACTCGGAGTTCTTGGGTATGGTTAGGAGGGCACTTACTTTTCTTGGCTGCCCTATCTATGTTTCCTGGTAAAATACATGGGAAAATCCCATAGGAGGAAAATTCCACTTAGGGTTAGGGTTAGGTCACCATGAACTCATAGAGAAAAATGGAGATTGCCAAAACCGTCGGAGTGCTTGGGTATGGTTAATAGGGGACTTACTTTTCTTGCCTTCCCTTTCTATGTTTCATGGTAAAATACATGGGAAAATCCCATACGAGGAAAATTCCACTTAGGCTTAGGGTTAGTTGACCATGATCTCATAGAGCAAAATGGGCACCACCAAAAAACTCGGAGTTCTTGGGTATGGTTAGGAGGGCACTTAATTTTCTAGGCTGCCCTATCTATGTTTCCTGGTAAAATACATGGAAAAATCTCATACGAGGAAAATTCAACTTAGGGTTAGGGTTAGGTCTCCATGAACTCATAGAGCAAAATGGAAACTGCCAACAAACTTGGAATTCTTGGGTATTGTTAGGAGGGCACTTACTGTTCTAGGCTGCCCTATCTATGTTTCCTGGTAAAATACATGGGAAAATCCCATAAGAGGAAAATTCCACTTAGGCTTAGAGTTAGTTTACCATGAACTAGTACAGCAAAATGGAATCTGCCAACAAAATCGGAAAGCTTGAGTATAGTTAGGAGGGCACTCACTTTTCTAGGCTTCCCTAACTATGTTTCCTGGTAAAATACATGGGAAAATCCCACAGGAGGAAAATTCAACTTAGGCTTAGAGTTAGTTCACCATGAACTAGTACAGCAAAATGGAATCTGTGAAAAAAATCGGAATGCTTGGGTATACTTAGGAGGGCACTTACCTTTCTAGGCTGCCCTATCTATGTTTCCTGATAAAATACATGGGAAAATCCCATTGGAGGAAAATTCCACTTAGGGTTAGGGTTAGGTCACCGTGAACTCATAGAGCAAAATGGACACCGCCAACAAACTCGGAGTGCTTGGGGATGGTTAGGAGGGCAGTTACTTTTCTTGGCTGCCCTATCTATGTTTCCTGGTAAAATACATGGGAAAATCCCATTGGAGGAAAATTCCACTTAGGGTTAGGGTTAGGTCACCATGAACTCATAGAGAAAAATGGAGACTGCCAACAAACGCGGAGTGCTTGGGTATGGTTAGGAGGGCACTTACTTTTCTAGGCTGTCCTATCTATGTTTCCTGGTAAAATACATGGGAAAATCTAATACGAGGAAAATTCCACTTAGGGTTAGGGTTACATCACCATGAACTCATAGAGCAAAATGGACACCGCCAACAAACTCTTAGTGCTTGGGCATGGTTAGGAGGGCACTTAATTTTCTAGGCTGCCCTATCTTTGTTTCCTGGTAAAATACATGGGAAAATCCCACAGGAGGAAAACTCCACTTAGTTTTAGGGTTAGGTCACCATGAAATCATAGAGCAAAATGGACACTGCCAACAAACGCGGAGTGCTTTGGTATGGTTAGGAGGGCACTTACTTTTCTAGGCTGCCCTATCTATGTTTCCTGGTAAAATACATGGGAAAATCCCACAGGAGGAAAATTCCACTTAGGCTTAGAGTTAGGTCACCATGAACTAGTACAGCAAAATGGAATCTGCCAACAAAATCGGAATGTTTGCGTATAGTTAGGAGGGCACTCACTTTTCTAGGCTTCCCTATCTATGTTTCCTGGTAAAATACATGGGAAAATCCCACAGGAGGAAAATTCCACTTCGGCTTAGAGTTAGTTCACCATGAACTAATACAGCAAAATGGAATCTGCGAACAAAATCGGAATGCTTGGGTATAGTTAGGAGGGCACTTACCTTTCTAGGCTGCCCTATCTATGTTTCCTGGTAAAATACATGGGAAAATCTCATACGAGGAAAATTCCACTTAGGGTTAGGGTTACGTCACCATGAACTCATAGAGCAAAATGGACACTGCCAACAAACTCGGAGTGCTTGGGTATGGTTAGGAGGGCACGTACTTTTCTAGGCTGCCCTATCTAAATTTCCTGGTAAAATACATGGGAAAATCCCATAGGAGGAAAATTCCACTTAGGCTTAGGGTTAGGTCACCATGAACTCATAGAGCAAAATGGACACCGCCAACAAACTCTTAGTGCTTGGGCATGGTTAGGAGGGCGCTTACTTTTCTGTGCTGCGCTATCTATGTTTCCTGGTAAAATACATGGGAAAATCCCACAGCAGGAAAATTCCCACATAGGCTCCTAGGTTTAGGTCACCATGAAATCATAGAGCAAAATGGACACGCCAACAAATCGGAGGCTTGGTTAGGGTAGGAGGGAACTACTTTTCTAGGTCCCTAATCTCATGTTTTCCTGGTAAAATACTGGGGAAAATCCAATAGAGGAAAATCCACTTAGGGTAGGGTTTAGTCTCCATGACCTCATAGAGCAAAATGGAACAACATGCCAACAAACTGGAATGCTTGGGTTTGTTAGGAGGGCACTACTTTGCTACGCTGCCCTATTCTGTTTTGGAAAATATATGGAAAATCTCATAGGAGGAAAATGTTCCACTTAGGTAGGGTTAGGTCAACATGAAATCCTAGAGCAAAACTTGACACGCAAACAAACTTATTAGTGCCTTGGGCATGTACTAGGAGGGCACTTAATTTCTAGTCTGCCAATATATTTGTTTCCTGGTAAAATACATCGAAAAAATCCAAAGGCAGGAAAATTCCATTAGGATAGGGTTAGGTCACCATGAAATCATAGAGCAAAATGGACACTGCCAACAAACTCCGAGTGCTTGGGTATTGTTAGGAGGGCACTTACTTTTCTAGGCTGCCCTATCTATGTTTCCTGGTAAAATACATGGGAAAATTCCATAAGAGGAAAATTCCACTTAGGCTTAGAGTTAGTTTACCATGAACTAGTACAGCAAAATGGAATCTGCCAACAAAATCGGAATGTTTGGGTATAGTTAGGAGGGCACTTACCTTTCTAGGCTGCCTTATCTATGTTTCCTGATAAAATACATGGGAAAATCCCATTGGAGGAAAATTCCACTTAGGGTTAGGGTTAGGTCACCATGAACTCATACAGAAAAATGGAGACTGCCAAAACCCTCGGAGTGCTTGGGTATGGTTAAGAGGGCACTTATTTTTCTTGGTTTCCCTTTCTATGTTTCATGGTAAAATACAAGGGAAAATCCCATAGGAGGAAAATTCAACTTAGGCTTAGGGTTAGTTGACCATGATCTCATAGAGCAAAATGGGCACCCCCAAAAAACTCGGAGTTCTTGGGTATGGTTAGGAGGGCACTTAATTTTCTAGGCTGCCCTATCTATGTTTTCTGGTAAAATACATGGGAAAATCCCATAGGAGGAAAATTCAACTTAGGGTTACGGTTAGGTCTCCATGAACTGATAGAGCAAAATGGAAACTGCCAACAAACTTGGAGTGCTTGGGTATTGTTAGGAGGGCACTTACTTTTCTACGCTGCCCTATCTATGTTTCCTGGTAAAATACATGGGAAAATAGCATAGGAGGAAAATTCCACTTAGGCTTAGGGTTAGGTCACCATGAACTCATAGAGCAAAATGGACACCGCCAACAAACTCGGAGTGCTTGGGTATGGTTAGGAGGGCAGTTACTTTTCTTGGCTGCCCTATCTATGTTTCCTGGTAAAATACATGGGAAAATCCCATAGGAGGAAAATTCCACTTAGGCTTAGGGTTAGTTGACCATGATCTCATAGAGCAAAATGGGAACCACCAAAAAACTCGGAGTTCTTGGGTATGGTTAGGAGGGCACTTAATTTTCTAGGCTGCCCTATCTATGTTTCCTGGTAAAATACATGGAAAAATCTCATACGAGGAAAATTCAACTTAGGGTTAGGGTTAGGTCTCCATGAACTCATAGAGCAAAATGGAAACTGCCAACAAACTTGGAATTCTTGGGTATTGTTAGGAGGGCACTTACTGTTCTAGGCTGCCCTATCTATGTTTCCTGGTAAAATACATGGGAAAATCCCATAAGAGGAAAATTCCACTTAGGCTTAGAGTTAGTTCACCATGAACTAGTACAGCAAAATGGACACTGCCAACAAACTCGGAATGCTTGGGTATAGTTAGGAGGGCACTTACCTTTCTAGGCTGCCCTATCTATGTTTCCTGATAAAATACATGGGAAAATCCTATTGGAGGAAAATTCCACTTAGGATTAGGGTTAGGTCAACGTGAACTCATAGAGAAAAATGGAGACTGCCAAAACGCTCGGAGTGCTTGGGTATGGTTAAGAGGGCACTTACTTTTCTTGGCTTCCCTTTCTATGTTTCCTGGTAAAATACATGGGAAAATCCCATAGGAGGAAAATTCCACTTAGGCTTAGGGTTAGCTGACCATGATCTCATAGAGCAAAATGTGCACCCACAAAAAACTCGGAGTTCTTGGGTATGGTTGGGAGGGCACTTAATTCTCTAGGCTGCCCTATCTATGTTTCCTGGTAAAATACATGGGAAAATCTCATACGAGGAAAATTCCACTTAGGGTTAGGGTTACGTCACCATGAACTCAGAGAGCAAAATGGACACTGCCAACAAACTCGGAGTGCTTGGGTATGGTTAGGAGGGCACGTACTTTTCTAGGCTGCCCTATCTATGTTTCCTGGTAAAATACATGGGAAAATCCCATAGGAGGAAAATTCAACTTAGGGTTAGGGTTAGGTCTCCATGAACTCATAGAGCAAAATGGACACTGCCAACAAACTCGGAGTGCTTGGGTATGGTTAGGAGGGCACGTACTTTTCTAGGCTGCCTATCTATCGGTAAAAAATGGGAAAACCCCATAGGAGGAAAATTGTAAATTGGGTTAGGTTAGTCACAATGAACTGATAGAGCAAAATGGACACCACCAACAGAAACGGAGTGCGTGGGTATAGTTAGGAGGGCACTTACTTTTCTAGGCTGTCCTATCTATGTTTCCTGGTAAAATACATGGGAAAATCCCATAGGAGGAAAATTCCACTTAGGGTTAGGGTTAGGTCACCATGAACTCATAGAGAAAAATGGAGATTGCCAAAACCGTCGGAGTGCTTGGGTATGGTTAATAGGAGACTTACTTTTCTTGCCTTCCCTTTCTATGTTTCATGGTAAAATACATGGGAAAATCCCATACGAGGAAAATTCCACTTAGGCTTAGGGTTAGTTGACCATGATCTCATAGAGCAAAATGGGCACCACCAAAAAACTCGGAGTTCTTGGGTATGGTTAGGAGGGCACTGACTTTTCTAGGCTGCCCTATCTGTTTCTTGGTAAAATACATGGGAAAATCTCATAAGAGGAAAATTCCACTTAGGGTTAGG
>NW_024099053.1:0-9152 GCF_016545835.1 Crotalus tigris
GCCCCGGGAATCAAATTTCCTTTCCCAGACACAAAATGGCTCAATTTTTTAAAAACTTCAAAAATCACCATTTTTATGCATGAAATTTAACCGCGAATCCCTATCTGACGTCCGTTTATTCATTTGGTTGGAAAAAAAAATTTCACCTCCGGAGCACAAAAATCCCTGACCCCGGCATCAGGAATTTCCTTCCCAGACACCAAAATGGCTCAATTTTTAAAAACTACATAAAGCACTATTTTTAAGCATGAAATTTAACCCCGAATCCAATTCTGATGTCCATTTTTACATTTGGGTAAAAAAAAAAATTTCACCCCGGAGCTTCAAAAATCCCTGACCCCGGCATCAGGAATTTCCTCCCCAGACACCAAAGGTCTCAATTTTTAAAAACATATAAAGCACCATTTTAAGCATGAAATTTCACCCCAAATCCCATTCTGACGTCCGTTTTTTACATTTGGGTGAAAAAAAATTTCACCTCCGGGCTCAAAAATCCCTGACCCCGGCATCAGCAATTTCCTTCCCCAGACACCACAAGGTCGAGATTTTTAAAAACTACAAAAAGCACCATTTTTAATCATGAAATTTAACCCCGAATCGTATTCTGACGTCCGTTTTACATTTGGGTGAAAAAAAATTTTCACCTCCGGTGCTCAAAAATCCCTGACCCCGGCATCAGGAATTTCCTTTCCCAGACACCAAAAGGGCTCGATTTTTAAAAACTACAAAAAGCACCATTTTTAAGCATGAAATTTAACCCCGAATCCTATTCTGACGTCCGTTTTTACATTTGGGTCAAAAAAAAACTTTCACCTCCGGAGCTCAAAAATCCCTGACCCCGGGAATCAGGAATTTCCTTCCCCAGATACCAAAAGGGCTCGATTTTTAAAAACTACAAGAAGTACCATTTTTAAGCATGAAATTTAACCCCGAATCCTATTCTGACGTCCGCTTTTACATTTGGGTCAAAAAAATTTTTTCACCTCCGGAGCTCCAAAATCCCTGACCCCGGCATCAGGAATTTCCTTCCCCAGACACCAAAACGGCTCAATTTTTAAAAACTATAAAAAGCACCATTTTTAAGCATGAAATTTAACCAGAATCCCATTCTGATGTCCGTTTTTATATTTGGGTCGAAAAAAAATTTTCACCACCAGAGCTCAAAAATCCCTGACCCCGGGAATCAGGAATTTCCTTCCCCAGACACCAAAAGGGCTCAATTTTTAAAAACTACAAAAAGCACCATTTTTAAGCATGAAATTTAACCCCAAATCCCATTCTGACGTCTGTTTTTACATTTGGGTCAAAAAAACCTTTCACCTCCGGAGCAAAAAAATCCCTGACCCCGGCATCAGGAATTTCCTTCCCCAGACACCAAAATGGCTCGATTTTTAAAAACTACAAAAAGCACCATTTTTAAGCATGAAATTTAACCCCAAATCCCATTCTGACGTCCGTTTTTACATTTGGGTCAAAAAAAAACTTTCACCTCCGGAGCTCAAAAATCCCTGACCCCGGCATCAGGAATTTCCTTCCCCAGACACCAAAAGGTCTCAATTTTTAAAAACTATAAAAAGCACCATTTTAAGCATGAAATTTAACCACAAATCCCATTCTGACGTCCGTTTTTACATTTGGGTGAAAAAAAAATTTTCACCTCCGGAGCTCAAAAATCCCTAATCCCGGCATCAGGAATTTCCTTCCCCAGACACCAAAAGGTCGAGATTTTTAAAAACTACAAAACCCACCATTTTTAATCATGAAATTTAACCCCGAATCTTATTCTGACGTCCGTTTTACATTTGGGTGAAAAAAAATTTTCAACCTTCCGTGTGCTCAAAAATCCCTGACCCCGGCATCAGGAATTTCCTTCCCCAGACACCAAAAGGGCTGCGATTTTTAAAAACTCAAAAAGCACCATGTTTAAGTATGAATTTAACCCCGAATCCTATTCTGACGTCCGTTTTTACATTTTGGAGGTCAAAAAAAAACTTTCAACCCTCCGGGCTCAAAATCCCTGACCCCGCGGAAATCAGACTTCCTTCCCAGATACCAAAGGGCTCGATTTTAAAACTACAAAAGTCCATTTTTAAGCTGAAATTTAAACCCCGGAATCTATTCTGACGTCCGTTTTTACATTTGGGTCAAAAAAAACCTTTCACCTCCGGAGCTCCAAAATCCCTGACCCCGGCATCAGGAATTTCCTTCCCCAGACACCAAAACGGCTCAATTTTTAAAAACTATAAAAAGCACCATTTTTAAGCATGAAATTTAACCAGAATCCCATTCTGATGTCCGTTTTTATATTTGGGTCGAAAAAAAATTTTCACCACCAGAGCTCAAAAATCCCTGACCCCGGGAATCAGGAATTTCCTTCCCCAGACACCAAAAGAGCTCGATTTTTAAAAACTACAAAAAGCACCATTTTTAAGCATGAAATTTAACCCCGAATCCTATTCTGACGTCCGTTTTTACATTTGGGTCAAAAAAAAACTTTCACCTCCGGAGCTCAAAAATCCCTGACCCCGGGAATCAGGAATTTCCTTCCCCAGATACCAAAAGGGCTCGATTTTTAAAAACTACAAGAAGTACCATTTTTAAGCATGAAATTTAACCCCGAATCCTATTCTGACGTCCGCTTTTACATTTGGGTCAAAAAAATTTTTTCACCTCCGGAGCTCCAAAATCCCTGACCCCGGCATCAGGAATTTCCTTCCCCAGACACCAAAACGGCTCAATTTTTAAAAACTATAAAAAGCACCATTTTTAAGCATGAAATTTAACCAGAATCCCATTCTGATGTCCGTTTTTATATTTGGGTCGAAAAAAAATTTTCACCACCAGAGCTCAAAAATCCCTGACCCCGGGAATCAGGAATTTCCTTCCCCAGACACCAAAATGGCTCAATTTTTAAAAACTACAAAAAGCACCATTTTTAAGTATGAAATTTAACCCCAAATCCCATTCTGACGTCCGTTTTTAAATTTGGGTCAAAAAAAACTTTCACCTCCGGAGCAAAAAAATCCCTGACCCCGGCATCAGGAATTTCCTTCCCAAGACACCAAAATGGCTCGATTTTTAAAAACTACAAAAAGCACCATTTTTAAGCATGAAATTTAAACTTGAATCCCATTCTGATGTCCGTTTTTATATTTGGGTTAAAAAAAAATTTTCACCACTAGAGCTCAAAAATCCCTGACACCGGCATCAGGAATTTCCTTCCCCAGACACCAAAAGGGCTCGATTTTTAAAAACTACAAAAAGCACCATTTTTAAGCATGAAATTTAACCCCAAATCCCATTCTGACGTCCGTTTTTACATTTGGGTCAAAAAAAAAACTTTCACCTCCGGAGCTCAAAAATCCCTGACCCCGGCATCAGGAATTTCCTTCCCCAGACACCAAAAGGGCTCAATTTTTAAAACTATAAAAAGCACCATTTTAAGCATGAATTTAAACCCCAAATCCCATTCTGAAGTCCGTTTTTAACATTTGGGGTGAAAAAAAAATTTTCACCTCCGGAGCTCAAAAATCCCTGACCCTGTCATCAGGAATTTCCTTCCCCAGACACCAAAAGGGCTCAATTTTTAAAAACTACAAAAAGGACCATTTTTAAGCATGAAATTTAACCCCGAATCCCATTCTGACGTCCATTTTTACATTTGGGTCAAAAAAAAATTTTCACCTCTGGAGCTCAAAAATCCCTTACCCCGGCATCAGGAATTTCCTTCCCCAGACACCAAAGGGCTCAATTTTTAAAAACTACAAAAAGCACCATTTTTAAGCATGAAATTTAACCCCGAATCCCATTCTGACGTCGGTTTTTATATTTGGGTGAAAAAAAAAATTTCACCTCCGAGCTCAAAAATCCCTGACCCCGGCATCAGGAATTTCCTTCCCCAGACACCTAAAGGGCCCTCGATTTTAAAACGACAAAAGCCATCATTTTAAGCATGAAATTTAACCCCAAATCCATCTGAGTCCGTTTTATACATTTGGGTCAAAAAAAACTTCACCTCCGGAGCTCAAAAATCCTGACCCCGGCATCAGGAATTTCTTCCCAAGACACCAAACGGCTCAATTTTTTAAAAAATATAAAAAGCACCATTTTTAAGCATGAAATTTAACCCGAATCCCATTCTGATGTCCGTTTTTATATTTGGGTCGAAAAAAAAATTTCACCACCAGAGCTCAAAAATCCCTGACCCCGGGAATCAGGAATTTCCTTCCCCAGACACCAAAAGGGCTCAATTTTTAAAAACTACAAAAAGCACCATTTTTAAGCATGAAATTTAACCCCAAATCCCATTCTGACGTCTGTTTTTACATTTGGGTCAAAAAAACCTTTCACCTCCGGAGCAAAAAAATCCCTGACCCCGGCATCAGGAATTTCCTTCCCCAGACACCAAAATGGCTCGATTTTTAAAAACTACAAAAAGCACCATTTTTAAGCATGAAATTTAAACTAGAATCCCATTCTGATGTCCGTTTTTATATTTGGGTTAAAAAAAAATTTTCACCACTAGAGCTCAAAAATCCCTGACACCGGCATCAGGAATTTCCTTCCCCAGACACCAAAAGGACTCAATTTTTAAAAACTACAAAAAGCACCATTTTTAAGCATGAAATTTAACCCCAAATCCCATTCTGACGTCCGTTTTTACATTTGGGTCAAAAAAACACTTTCACCTCCGGAGCTCAAAAATCCCTGACCCTGGCATCAGGAATTTCCTTCCCCAGACACCAAAAGGGCTCGATTTTTAAAAACTACAAGAAGTACCATTTTTAAGCATGAAATTTAACCCCGAATCCTATTCTGACGTCCGCTTTTACATTTGGGTCAAAAAAAATTTTTCACCTCCGGAGCTCCAAAATCCCTGACCCCGGCATCAGGAATTTCCTTCCCCAGACACCAAAATGGCTCAATTTATTAAAACTACAAAAAGTACCATTTTTAAGCATGAAATTTAACCTCGAATCCCATTCTGACGTCCGTTTTTACATTTGGGTGAAAAAAAAATTTTCACCTCCAGAGCTCAAAAATCCCTAATCCCGACATCAGGAATTTCCTTCCCCAGACACCAAAATGGCTCAATTTTTGAAAACTATAAAAAGCACCATTTTTAAGCATGAAATTTAAACTTGAATCCCATTCTGATGTCCGTTTTTATATGTGGGTCAAAAAAAAATTTTCACCACCGGAGCTCAAAAATCCCTGACCCCGGTATCAGGAATTTCCTTCCCCAGACACCAAAATGGCTCAATTTTTAAAAACTACAAAAAGCACCATTTTTAAGCATGAAATTAACCACTGAATCCCATTCTGCATCCATTTTTACATTTGGGTCAAAAAAAATTTTCAACCTCTGGGGCTCACAATCCCTGATCCTGCATCAGAATTTCCTTCCCCAGACACCAAAATGGCTCAATTTATTAAAACTACAAAAAGTACCATTTTTAAGCATGAAATTTAACCCCGAATCCCATTCTGATGTCCGTTTTTACATTTGGGTCAAAAAAAATTTTTCACCTCCGGAGCTCCAAAATCCCTAATCCCAGCATCAGGAATTTCCTTCCCCAGACACCAAAATGGCTCAATTTTTGAAAACTATAAAAAGCACCATTTTAAGCATGAAATTTAACCCCGAATCCCATTCTGATGTCTGTTTTTATATTTGCTTCAAAAAAAAATTTTCCCCTCCGGAGCACAAAAATCCCTGACCCCTGCATCAGGAATTTCCTTCCCCAGACACCAAAAGGGCTCAATTTTTAAAAACTACAAAAAGCACCATTTTTAAGCATGAAATTTAAACTTGAATCCCATTCTGATGTCCGTTTTTATATTTGGGTTAAAAAAAAATTTTCACCACTAGAGCTCAAAAATCCCTGACACCGGCATCAGGAATTTCCTTCCCCAGACACCAAAAGGACTCAATTTTTAAAAACTACAAAAAGCACCATTTTTAAGCATGAAATTTAACCCCAAATCCCATTCTGACGTCCGTTTTTACATTTGGGTCAAAAAAACCCTTTCACCTCCGGAGCTCAAAAATCCCTGACCCGGGCATCAGGAATTTCCTTCCCCAGACACCAAAAGGGCTCGATTTTTAAAAACTACAAAAAGCACCATTTTTAAGCATGAAATTTAACCCCGAATCCCATTCTGACATCTGTTTTTAAATTTGGGTGAAAAAAAAATTTTCACCTCCGGAGCACAAAAATACCTGACCCCGGCATCAGGAATTTCCTTCCCTGGACATCAAACGTCTCAATTTTTAAAAACTACAAAAAGCACCTTTTTTAAGAATGAAATTTAACCCCGAATCCCATTTGACGTCCCTTTTTAATTTGGGTGAAAAAAAAATTTTCACCTCCGGAGCTCAAAAACCCTAATCACGGCATCAGGAATCCTCCCCAGAAAACCAAAGGTCGAGGATTTAAAAACTACAAAAAGCACCATTTTTAAAGCATGAAATTTAAACCCGACTCTTATTCTGACGTCCGTTTTACATTTGGGTGAAAAAAAATTTTCACCTCCGGAGCTCAAAAATCCCTGACCCCGGCATCAAGAATTTCCTTCCCCAGACACCAAAAGGGCTCCATTTTTAAAAACTAGAAAAAGCACCATTTTTAAGCATGAAATTTAAACCTGAATCCAATTCTGATGTCCGTTTTTATATTTGGGTCGAAAAAAATTTTTCACCACCAGAGCTCAAAAATCCCTGACCTCGGCATCAGGAATTTCCTTCCCCAGACACCAAAAGGGCTCGATTTTTAAAAACTACAAAAAGCTCCATTTTTAAGTATGAAATTTAACCCTGAATCCCATTCTGACATCCATTTTTACATTTGGGTCAAAAAAAAATTTTCACCTCTGGAGCTCAAAAATCCCTGACCCCGGCATCAGGAATTTCCTTCCCCAGACACCAAAAGGTCTCAATTTTTGAAAACTACAAAAAGCACCATTTTTAAGCCTGAAATTTAACCCCGAATCCCATTCTGACATCCATTTTTACATTGGGGTCAAAAAAAAATTTTCACCTCTGGAGCTCAAAAATCCCTGACCCCGGCATCAGGAATTTCCTTCCCCAGACACCAAAAGGGCTCAATTTTTAAAAACTACAAAAAGCACCATTTTTAAGCATGAAATTTAACCCCGAATCCCATTCTGACGTCCATTTTTATATTTGGGTCAAAAAAAAATTTTCACCTCCGGAGCACAAAAATCCCTGACCCCGGCATCAGGAATTTCCTTCCCCAGACACCAAAATGGCTCAATTTATTAAAACTACAAAAAGTACCATTTTAAGCATGAAATTTAACCTCGAATCCCATTCTGACGTCCGTTTTTACATTTGGGTGAAAAAAAAATTTTCACCTCCGGAGCTCAAAAATCCCTATTCCCGACATCAGGAATTTCCTTCCCCAGACACCAAAATGGCTCAATTTTTGAAAACTATAAAAAGCACCATTTTTAAGCATGAAATTTAAACTTGAATCCCATTCTGATGTCCGTTTTTATATGTGGGTCAAAAAAAAATTTTCACCACCGGAGCTTAAAAATCCCTGACCCCGGTATCAGGAATTTCCTTCCCCAGACACCAAAAGGGCTCAATTTTTAAAAACTACAAAAAGCACCATTTTTAAGCATGAAATTTAACCCCGAATCCCATTCTGACATCCATTTTTACATTTTGGTCAAAAAAAAATTTTCACCTCCGGAGCTCAAAAATCCCTAATCCCGGCATCAGGAATTTCCTTCCCCAGACACCAAAATGGCTCAATTTTTTAAAACTACAAAAAGTACAATTTTTAAGCATGAAATTTAACCCCGAAATCCATTCTGACATCCATTTTTACAAGATGGGTCAAAAAAAAATTGCACCTCTGGAGCTCAAAAATCCCTGACCCCGGCATCAGGAATTTCCTTCCCCAGACACCAAAATGGCTCAATTTTTAAAAACTACAAAAAGCACCATTTTTAAGCATGAAATTTAACCCCAAATCCCATTCTGACGTCCGTTTTTAAATTTGGGTCAAAAAAAACTTTCACCTCCGGAGCAAAAAAATCCCTGACCCCGGCATCAGGAATTTCCTTCCCAAGAAACCAAAATGGCTCGATTTTTAAAAACTACAAAAAGCACCATTTTTAAGCATGAAATTTAACCCCAAATCCCATTCTGACGTCCGTTTTTACATTTGGGTCAAAAAAAAATTTTCACCACTAGAGCTCAAAAATCCCTGACACCGGCATCAGGAATTTCCTTCCCCAGACACCAAAAGGGCTCAATTTTTAAAAACTACAAAAAGCACCATTTTTAAGCATGAAATTTAACACCAAATCCCATTCTGACGTCCGTTTTTACATTTGGGTCAAAAAACCCTTTCACTCCGGAGCTCAAAAATCCCTGACCCTGGCTAGGAATTTCCTTCCCCAGACACCAAAAGGGCTCGATTTTTAAAAACTACAAAAAGCACCATTTTTAAGCATGAATTTAACCCCGAATCCCATTCTGAGTCCCTTTTTAACATTTGGGTGAAAAAAAAAATTTTCACCTACGGAGCTCAAAATCCCTAATCCGGCATAGGAATTTCCTTCCCAGAAACCAACAGGTCGAGAATTTTTAAAAACTACAAAAGCACATTTTAAGCATGAATTAAACCCTAATATTATTATGACGTCCGTTTTACATTTGGGTCAAAAAAAAATTTTCACCTCCGGAGCTCAAAAATCCCTGACCCCGGCATCAGGAATTTCCTTCCCCAGACACCAAAAGGGCTCCATTTTTAAAAACTACAAAAACCACCATTTTTAAGCATGAAATTTAACCCCAAATCCCATTCTGACGTCTGTTTTTACATTTGGGTGAAAAAAAAAATTTTCACCTCCGGAGCTCAAAAATCCCTGACCCCGGCATCAGGAATTTCCTTCCCCAGACACAAAAAGGGCTCCATTTTTAAAAACTACAAAAAGCACCATTTTTAAGCATGAAATTTAACCCCGAATCCCATTCTGACATCCGTTTTTACATTTGGGGTCAAAAAAAAATTTTCACCTCCGGAGCTCAAAAATCCCTGACCCCGGCATCAGGAATTTCCTTCCCCAGACACCAAAAGGGCTCCATTTTTAAAAACTACAAAAACCACCATTTT